>NW_013668422.1:51098-62071 GCF_000517525.1 Limulus polyphemus | reverse complement strand
ACAAATGGTTGAAAACTATATCTTAATAAGATGGATTAACCTGATCAGAAGGAATACTTAGTACTTTACCGAAACAAATGGTTGAAAACTATATCTTAATAAGATGGATTAACCTGATCAGAAGGAATACTTAGTACTTTACCGAAACAAATGGTTGAAAACTATATCTTAATAAGATGGGTTAACTTGATCAGAAGGAATACTTGGTGCTTTATCGAAACAAATGGTTGAAAACTATATCTTAATAAGATGGATTAACTTGATCAGAAGGAATACTTAGTACTTTACCGAAACAAATGGTTGAAAACTATATCTTAATAAGATGGATTAACTTGATCAGAAGGAATACTTGGTGCTTTACCGAAACAAATGGTTGAAAACTATATCTTAATAAGATGGATTAACTTGATCAGAAGGAATACTTAGTACTTTACCGAAACAAATGGTTGAAAACTATATCTTAATAAGATGGATTAACCTGATCAGAAGGAATACTTAGTACTTTACCGAAACAAATGGTTGAAAACTATATCTTAATAAGATGGATTAACCTGATCAGAAGGAATACTTAGTACTTTACCAAAACAAATGATTGAAAACTATATATTAATAAGATGGATTAACTTTATCAGAAGGAATACTTAGTGCTTTATTGAACCAAGTATCTTAATAAGACAAGCAGTTTGGTTTATTGGAAAATGTACTTTATGTTTACTCAAAACAGGTGGTTCATGACTAGATGACCTTAATAAGACAGAGGGATTAACTTACTTGATTGTTATACTACTTCAAACTCTGAACAGAATGATATGATGAATAAATATTGGTAATGGAATATAGTATATAATGTTTCTTTAAACTGAGGTTTTTATACTTAAGCAGAACAAGTAAGTGGTGTGGCTTCACTTTTCATATTTCCCCAGACAAAGCTAGTTAGGGTTTGATTGCTTTACTAAAACTTTTATGTATATGTATACTCTTTTTAAACAGTAGTTTAGTTATACTTTCCAACTCTCGTTCTCGAATACTTAGACTGTCCAGCATAATATACAATGTAATTCGAAAGTTAATTGACTGACAAATACTTTTGAAATGGAGCAGTATACAAGTATTATTAGTATATTGGTGAGGTGTTGTGGGCCTACCCTATGACAGCATCATTAAAGATCAATCAGTGTCAAATTCTTTGGATATTTTAGTAATAAGTGTATTTCATAAATCAAAATGTCAATGACAGAGGTAAGAAATGAAACATTTTAAACTGGAAATGATCAAAATTGCTTCTCAAGAAGAACGGATTAAATTCACCCTTCCAGTTTGTGCCACAGATTATTGATTCCTACTCTAGTAAAGGTTGTTACACAAACCTAGGTTTGTGTTGCAAGGTCAGAATTGTGCCACAGATTATTGATTCCTACTCTAGTAAAGGTTGTTACACAAACCTAGGTTTGTGTTGCAAGGTCAGAATTGTGCCACAGATTATTGATTCCTACTCTAGTAAAGGTTGATACACAAACCTAGGTTTGTGTTGCAAGGTCAGAATTGTGCCACAGATTATTGATTCCTACTCTAGTTTTCTGACCTTGCAACACAAACCTAGGTTTGTGTAACAACCTTTACTAGAGTAGGAATCAATAATCTGTGGCACAATTCTGACCTTGCAACACAAACCTAGGTTTGTGTATCAACCTTTTTTTGTATAAACAGATCGCTACACCTTTAAAGGTGTCGGTGCAAACTATAAATTTTAGAGCCATCTTCGTAAGGTAACAAGTGTGCTGCAGCTACTCCCAAGTCACCTAAATAATAGCACGGTATTAAGTTGAATAATAGTTTAACGTGGTCCTGTATGGAGAGTATCAAGAGAATGTCTGAACTGCTTCCAGAGTATATGCTTAACAGTTTCCAAATAAATGTGTGAACCACATCAGATGATATGAAGTGTGTGTGTGTATGTCAGCAGCTACAAGCTCATTTACACATAAATACTATGTGGGCAGACAGATAACACCACACGATATTGACAATAAAGCTGCTATAATGCCAGTTGTCACATCTGGGCAACATTTTGAATGCAGCTTTTGGTTTTATACCACTTTATAATACCATTTGAATGTTTACCTTCTATAATTTCATGCCTTAGTTATTTTTGTGGAGCAATGTTAGTAATTCTTTTTCCCAAGTACAAACTTTTAGCCCGTAGCTCCGTCATATCGTGACTGATTTGAGATCTAATTACAAATTTTAAACTCGGGAGGTCAAACCCTTTCGAGTGATGTATTTGACCACCCCCAAAGTCTCAGATCAATTTATTCTAATCCTGCCGAAAATAATTTCAATTTGAAGGTAGAGTGGTTGAGATCCTGATGAGTAATAAAATAAAATCGGGTACACACGCGCCCCGCACTTGGTATTGCTGGCACACAAAAAATATAGCTAATAAAAAGGGAAAAAAGGTCTTATAGATTAATTCTACCTAAAAGAATTTCAAGTGGCACAGCTATTGAGGATTCCCTCTTGTTTTTACTTTAAAATGTTTCATTTGTTATAGTCTGTACCTTTGCAACAGACATTTTTGGTGTACAATAAAAGATTGAAAGGAAATAACCTCAGTGGTTTAGTCCCAGGGTAGACCTACAACACATCATTCCATACCAGTAACACTTAGTTTCCAATTCCCTTTCATTTCTGAAGTATTTTGTCTATCAAGGAACTTCTGAATCACCTGGTATATATACATATATATTATGGAGAATAGGCAGAACATGAACCAACTGCACTTAATGAACTTTACTTAATCAGAAACAGTTGTCTCATGTCTGTCTATGTTTAAACAAGAAAATGTAATACTAAAACGAAAGAAATAAAATCCACCCTTAACTCGAAGATTAAGATCAAAATCAATTACTGTTTCATCTGTAAATGTATTTTTGTTGTTTTTGAAACTTGGGGCTTTCATTATGAAATTATATGGCAAATAGCTTTATAAGTAATATTAGTACCTTGTTAAAAATCCAAACTTACTCAGTATTAAAACTTTTAATTGAATGTATTACTGTGTTGTCACTTAAGTAAATAAAGATTTATTAGAATTGAATTCCATGTGTTTAGTGTAACCTTATTCATGTCATGCAGATTTTAAACTCTCAAAAACATTGTAATTTTTTCATTAATATTAGTTCTTTGGAATTCTGAATTATTGCTGTCAAAATCAAAGTTTAGTTTCAATGACTTTTAGGTCAGCAGGTTAGCCACGGGAGGGAATACATTGGAATTTAAATCCACCAAAATTTATGGACCTAGAATAAAGTGTTATTAATTAAATGCTAATGTTTATTCATAGTGCTACCAATAACAACTCTACATATTATCATATAATGGTGAACAAATATTAAAAAAAGTAAATCCTATTTGATTTGAAACTCACAGTAAGGGTTAGAAACATACAATTAAATGAAACAACCTGTGCTGCCACTGTAAGCACTTGGATAGTGTCACCAACCAAATAAATGTTGACTGTGTTGTATATCTACTTCTAGTATGCATTAATTTTCTTGACGTTTTTTTTATTGAGATTTCAGTATTATGGTGTGAATAGATTATAGCAAAAGTTTTTTTATGTATAAATCAAATTTTCATAACCTTAAAAAAAATGTGGTTAAACTTTAACATTTTCTTTAATGATGTTTAGATTTCAGACTTCCCAGTGAAACCTATTAAAAAAAACGTTATTTTCATTATATATTTTATTTTTGCTCAAAATAGGCCAAGAAACGTATAGATTTGAAGGTAAGCATTTTTTTTTCAACAGAAACATTGCAACATAATTTTAACATAATTACTTAAAACAGATCTGTAGAAATATGACAAATTTGGAGCATTTGTGTTGTGAGGGAAAAATTTAGACTTCATTATGACAACATACTTGGTAAAATACAGGTAATGATGTACATGAAATTTTATAGATGGGTATAAAAATTAATGTTTATCATTGGTCAAATATAAATTTGTTTATAGACATTTAAATCTTTATTTTAGTTTGTGAACCCATGATTTGCTTTATTTTTAGAAAAATGAATCTTTAAAAAGGCTTCAATTTTTTTCAATGGCCCACTGGGAGGGCTGATCTTGTTTTGTTGATGTTTATACTTAAACTAAAAATTTCCTAAGACTTCATATAGTGATATAAAAGTCCTAAGGTGGCAATACAATGAGATTTTTTAAGCCTAACAAGAATGAAAGCTTTTGATTTTTAATAACTTTTGTTAGGCTTAAAAAATAATTTCATTTAGTGGTTCAGGTTTTCTAATTTCATTTGTGTACGTTTCTTTTCTGCTGTTAATCTGGGAAAAAAGTGGCATATGTAACTTTTCTAATAAAATACGTACGTCAATAAAAACCAACTTTTCCCAAGTAATTTAGTATAATGATACGCTACTAACAGATAAAATTAAAGAAAAATGCACAGTACCTAGTGAAAGTTGTTGTTAGTTATATTTGGTCTACTTATTCACGCTAGCTTTGTTTTTATTTATTTATTAATAAAAGAAAAGTAACCAATAAATAATCTATAAGAGATTGTAATTTGAACTATTTGTTAGAAATCGGGCTATAAAGAAAAATATTTGGGAAAATATTACAGAACTCATGTTATCGTACTTTTGTAACGACTACTGAAAAATTAAAATGTACCTTGTGATTATTTTCTACTTCTGTTTAAATTGTATAACATAAACAAAAAGAATCTCCAAATGAATTTAATACTTGAGATTGTTTTTCATATTTATTTGTTGATATGATTAAAATGTATTAATATCATTTATTAATTAAGAAAAGAGTGTGGTATCGTAAGTTGTGTAGAACTGTTTTAATAGCAGATTTAATACTGTTGCTTCAAGATCTATTCCATCAAATCTTTATATAATTTGTAAAATGAACTTTCGGACTTATCTACACAACTTTGGTATTTCCCATCACTAACCACTGCTTACATTTATGGTGATTTTCTTTAAACAAATTGTATGTGCTGTTCTTTCTTACACATAGTGCAACTTTAAATACAGTTTTGTTTTGGTAAGGTAATGCATATTACTGTAAATAAAATTTTGAATAAATTGTGGTTCCATCATAAGTTTTAAGAGAATTATTATTTTTTAAATTTAAGCGCCCATAATAATTCTGAGGTGTAAGTTTAGCTAATGGTATTATAGAAAGAAAAACACTTTAGAATGAAATAAAGAAAAATAGTAACACCAAACTGCTAATTAATAACTTTGTAAGGCAAATTAAATTTGCAGTTAGTCTGTATGTTTTTCATAGAATTTGTGACAAATCAAAGAGGAGAGGTGAGAATAATCAAGAGAAAAGTACAGTTACCAATCAGGTTTATATGATGCTAATTAGAAAAAAAAATATTCAAATACCCTTCAAAGTTTTTCATTTATTTTATTTTTTTTTGCTAATGTAAGAAAATTTTTGACCGAATAAACTGCACAATCATTTTTCTGTATTATATGTTTAAACAATAAACAAGCTATGTTTGTATTTTGTAAAAATAGTTTCCTGTGTTTCTGTACATTCAGAGGTGTTGCGAGGTATTTAAAAGATTTGGGGCTCGGGCCCATAAGCATGGAAATTTCAGAATCATATCGATCATGGTTTTCTATTCTGAGTTTTCAAGATACCAACTGGGGATTCTGGGCATAGGTCAGTGCTCAGCAATACCTCTGTGTACATTTATATCCAGTATATTTCTCACGATGTCAATTAGAGAATTCTGTATTACTCTGTAATAAATATCTTTTCAAATCTCCCGTTATTCTGCAAGCTTATGTTGTCATTCTTAGGAAAATAAGTGGGATCTGAAAATACAACACACGTACAGTGAAGATGATAATTTGGAAAACAAGGTGATTGCCTTTAGTAAAGAATTGAAGGACTGTTGGTTTGTCACATTTTGGCTATTGGATCAGAATAGCTTCTGACAAATTTTACACACATTTGTTATGTAATTAAAATACTTGGGGTTATACCTTCTCAGGTTGAATAGTGCTACGTGCATGATTGATCATTTACTTTTGGAAATAATGGTTGTCATAGTCTTGAGACATCAACTAACCTTCTCTTGGAGAAAACTACTCTCTACTTTCATAAACAAGGTGCAACTTTACACAGAATAAAAATTAGTTAGGGGGAAAGTAAATTAATGACTCTCTTAACCATGTCAAAATAAGAAGGTAGAAAATGTATGATATGCCTGCATACCACACTTTTCCTCCCACCCCCTTTAGTTCAGGCTTGTCCTCAAGCCAACATAAATTTAAATTTCAAAGCCATGTAATTGTACATGCTCGCTGGTCAAGAAGTACTGTAACATTCTTGCCCCTATAAAAATTTTCATGCCAAATGGACAAGAAAACCCTTTAAAAATTATACATAGTGCATAATTACAAATTAAAGAACAAAATGCTATTTAATAATAATTAGTTAATTACTTATTACAATAGTTACATTAATACAGAATTCAAAGAATCAAAACATCTTTCACTATTTTAACCAAAAACATCAGGTCACATTGTGTTTTCACAGATGTAATGCGTGTATTTGTCACACCTTTTCCATCCATAAAAATTCACTACCTGCCAAACATTTCAATATTAAAATCAAAACATTCTCTCACTATAATAAATTAAAATAATAAATATTTGTTCTTTAGCACAAAAATATGCAGTGGACTACCTGTGCTCTGTCCAATAGAGGGAATCAAACCCCGGATTTTTACATTGTAAGTCTAAAAACTTACTGCTCACCCACTGGGTTGACGATAATAAGTGCATTGCATTTACAAATTGTAACTTACTGGTTGATAATCACTGTTAACTTCATATTAAAAGGTCTAAATGTCCAGATTAAATATTTTATTTCCATTCAAATATTGCCTAACAGTTGTTTTCTATTTGATTCATTTATATTGTTCAACACTTATGAATGAGTTTACATAACATCCATACATGAGTGTAAGACCACACAGATGTATTTATACACAAATATTGCTATATACATATATCTACATAGTATATTGTCATGTACAAGAGTTGCACAAATTATTTCAGTAACCTTCTAGGCGACTTTCCAAAGCTACACCTTAAAAGCTGCAGTCCCATAATGTGCTGCCATCTATAAACTATCAAATTCAACACGTTTTCTTTGAGAAATTATAGTCATTAGTAGAGTTCAGCCAAACTATGGCATTATGGCTAAAATTCTCATAAGCCAGGATCAATGTTTGTGCTATTACCATATTATATATCAATATATACTCTGAGGAAACACAGCCCCCTCACTGAATATGTAGAGTATATTCACTCTTCAGATATATGGGAAGAGCTAGGAAGGACTATGCAGTATACCTTATGAGTGATTATTGCAAACAATGGACTTTTTGCCACAGAAAACCAATCAATAGCTCAAAAACAAGGATTGGAATGCCCTTACAGTCGAGTTTTTATCTATCATCTCCAGTTGTACAAATTGTAGGTACATCTTCTGGCACTAGGCATCCTAGCTACTGGTAAGTCTTGGTTAATCCCAGCCATTTTAATCCAAGGGCCAGCAGTGGTGACTCAGCCAGCTTTTGGAGCTGTCTTTCACCTCTAAATCTAGCATATCTCCATCTGGTTCATTGTGAATAGCTAGTTAAGTACTCTCAGCTCTTTCCTCCTCTGCTGGCCAAGGTGGTAAGACAACACTTGCCTTCTGACTTGTCAGTCTCATCTACAGATTCCTGATCAAGCCAATTCACAAGAGGATAATTAGTGATATATAGATGCTACTGGGTCGACATTAACTATCCACTTTTACATGCTTCATGACTGCAGTAACTCCTATCTAAGGACTAGCTCATTACAGTATGAGATAATGTCTTGTCTAGCTGAAGCCAAGCTGAATCCATGCTGTTGGCATGTACCAAAGCCACACCTATTCTCTTTATAGTATGAGATAATGTCTTGTCTAACTGAAGCCAAGCTGATTCCATGCTGTTGGCATGTACCAAAGCCACACCTATTCTCATTATAGTATGAGATAATGTCTTGTCTAGCTGAAGCCAAGCTGATTCCATGCTGTTGGCATGTGCCAAAGCCACACCTATTCTCATTATAGTACGATATAATGTCTTGTCTAGCTGAGGTCAAGCTGATTCCATGCCGTTGGCATGTACCAAAGCCACACCTATTCTCATTAGAGTATGAGATAATGTCTTGTCAAGCTGATTCCATGCCGTTGGCATGTACCAAAGCCACACCTATTCTCTTTAGAGAATGAGATAATATCTTGTCTAACTGAAGCCAAGCTGATTCCATGCTGTTGGCATTTACCAAAGCCACACCTATTCTCATGCTCGTATATTAATTCTTTTAATGCCTTTAACATTTCTTTTGATCTATGATGGCCTTTCCTAGCTCTAGATTTGCAAATTCACGAACATCAACTAATGCAGACCTTTTCCTCTTCATATATCATTGTGGACACTGTGGACATTGGCGCTAAGGGAGGATCCTGTATCACATTGACAGAGAGCAGGATTTCCTGTCTGAATATGAGCAGCTGGGTGAAAACAACCTATTGATCGCTACTCAGTTGCCATGGTAAGTGCTCATCCCAGCTCAGTTGTCATGGCAGGATTAACAAAGTTGGCAAGCATCACCTATTCTGTTGAACCATCAGATTGGAGGTGATGAGGCAAAGTGTGTCTTCATCACGTCCAACATTTTACACCAGTCGGAGATTAGTTAGCAGTTAAAATTTTTGCTCCCTGATCCATGTAGATAGCTGTCTTTTGTTGTTCCATCTGAACAAATTGACGTCATTGCATGTTAAAAAACGTTACAAATCCCTTCAGCTAGTAATAAGAATTATCTGGTATACATGTGAATATCCTTATTAGTGACATTTACAGAAGAAAACATAACTTTACGAAAGAGTTGAAAAGTCGGATTTCATTATTTTGAATATTCTTCACCATTTATCTGGGTATCATAAGAAAGTCTGAAATGTGATATTCAAATATTCTTAATAATATTAAAAATTAACGACAACTGTAATGAATTTCACTAATTTGTATTCGCGCATGCACACTAAATGCAATTATTTTATCTGCTAATTTTATATTTATGGGTATAACAATATTTTACTTTAAACTAACAAGTTTAAAGTTGTGGGAGCTATAAATATTTTCAACACAGACATTTGCCACTCTAACATGGAATAATAATATTGAACTTTGTTTTTAGAACAAAGCCACATTACGCTATCTGTTGTGTCCACTGCGGGGCATCGATCCCTGGATTTTAGCGTTGTAAGTCCGTAAGCTTAACGCTGTCCCACCAGGGAATATAAAAGTAAAACTGCATCATTTTTAACACTTTTCGGCTCTTAACATAAAGGTTTTGCTTTATATAAAATGGTGAGTAATAGGAGATAGAATATAATATATGGGCCAACCTTAATATTTGCATATAGAAAAGGAATGTTTGAACACTGAATATGTTTATCATCTACTTTGCTATTATTTTTTAAGTTTAATGTTTAGAAAAATTGTTTTTAGGGTTCATTAATGCAAGTATAATTAATATAACGATGGGTTCACATCACAACATGGATCTGCCAGGCTTGCAGAAGCCAGCCACTATGTTTGACACTGAAAAGCCCCCCACCGGTGGGTCAGCAGTAAGTTCGTGGAACTTGCAACACTGAAACTCGGGGGTCGATTCCCCAAAGTAGACAAAGCGGCAGTTTGACCATTGTGTAGCTTTATGTTAAACAAAAAAAAAAAAGGCAAACGTTGAAGTATCCGTTTGTTGAGGTTGTGTTTAACAATATACATTTCTGCCTTTTCCAGCAGATGTCACTCATATTCAACATTTGAAAGTCTTTGCAATTTTCACTATTCAGATATATTTTATACAAATCAAGGAATAGCTATAACTTATTCGAAATAATGAAATTCGACTTTTAAATCCCTAACAAGGTTACTTTTCTTTCTGCGAATGCTAATCTGTTTATTCCGTTTAGAATCCCTTCTTCTGAAATTGTTTTTATATGACAGTTTAGGAATAATTGCAAAAGTTTAATTCAATGTTTGAACCACCCACCTCCTCCAAAAAAAAAAAAAAATCACGATTTTTTCTGCAAATGTGATAAATGTTTACTATCTTGAAGGATAATCGTAAACGAAGGTCAATTTTCAGCCATTTCAGCGCTTGTTTGTTTTGAATTTCGCGCAAAGCTACACGAGTGCTATCTGCGCTAGCCGTCCCTAATTTTGGTGGGACGAGGATTCGAACCCGCAGTTTGCGAGTCGAGCCCCCTAACCACCTGGCCATATTCCCAATAAAGTTACGTTTAATTTCTAAGAAAGAAATCAATTTTTTATTATTATTCTGGAGCCTATTTGCATGTAAGTCTTAAGACTTTCTTTTATGACTCCCAGGGAAGAGCAGGAAAAAGTTAGAATAATTTTAACTGCCAACGTATCTAGTTTGTACTGTTAAAATGTTAACATACGAATGCCATTCTTTTTACCAATGCAGATTAATAGTTGCCAATGTCGCATTTATTGTGGAACAGAGTGCTGAACGTCCAAGTTGGAGATATTTTCAGAGCCCTGTATGAATAACTGGAGAGGTGAAAACGCTGATAAAATTCGACCACTAAAGCCCCTCAAAGTTACAATTTTTCACTGCGAAAGCCACTAACGTTTGTTTTTGGAGGGACAGACACGTGTGAATATATAATATCAATGGAACTTCAAGAGCAGCTCGTTATATAAAGATGATGTTTTACATCCTAAATATTTGCAATGTTAGACTGATTCAACCATCGAACAACTTCAGCTTTAATATGAAGAAAGATCTCTTGTAATACTTTTAGTTCTTTTTTTTTTTATTAGGAGATTCGTCATACACCATCTGGTA
>NW_013668422.1:48401-50113 GCF_000517525.1 Limulus polyphemus | reverse complement strand
CACCTGGCCATGCCGGGCACCCACAATTTGGTATGGAGGTTCATTGGGTCCATGGGGAGATAAATACAGATTTTCAGTTTCGCGGTTTTTATGGGCGTTTTTTACCACTACTTCGCCCCCTGTTGATGAATCTTTACCACATTTGGCACGAAGGTTTGTTGGGTTCATGCGGAGATACATGCAAACTTGCGTTTTTCACATTTTGTGTTTTGCGGGAAGCAACTTTTCATGTCCTATACGTATGTTCTGTAAAATGTAACGCATGTCACTATTTAAGTCATAACATAACAATTCGAAATATGTACGTTACTTAAAAAATCGACAAAGCTCTCCACCGCAGGTATCGAAACTATATTTTAGCATTAAAAACCCTTCATACTCACAGCTGAACCCCGGGGAGTGGGACATCTGGGGAGGAAAAAAAAAGCCAAAAAGTAAATGAATACCAAATCTGCAATCTGTCGTGGTCAGTATTCGGTCGTGTTGTGCGCGACCTGTGAGGGTCAGATAATATTTAGACCTCTTCCTCCCAATACCGACAAATTAAGAAATAGTTCGTTTTGAATTTTGTGCAAAGCTACATGAGGGCTATCTGCGCTAACCGTCCCTAATTTAAGTTTGTTTGTTTGTTATCAATTTCGCGCAAAGCTACACGAGGGCTATCTGCGCTAGCCGTCCCTAATTTAGGTTTGTTTGTTTGTTATGAATTTCACACAAAGCTACACGAGAGCTATCTGCGCTAGCCGTCCCTAATTTAGCAGTGTAAGACTAGAGGGAAGGCAGCTAGTCATCACCACCCACCGCCAACTCTTGGGCTACTCTTACCAACGAATAGTGGGATTTACCGTAACATTATAACGCCCCCACGGCTGACAGGACGAGCATGTTTGGTGTGACGGGGATTCGAACCCGCAGATTGCGAGTGGAGTGAGTGCCTCAACCACCAGGCCAATTAAAAAACACGGAGATAAATTAAATGAATATCAATAAATATAAAATAATAACCGCGAACAGTTAGATTTCTTATACATAAAGCATTTTTATTGTTTGTTGTCAAGCGCAAAACAACACAGTGGGCTATTCTGTGCCCACTACAGGTATCAAAAGTCGATTTGTAGCGTGAGAAGCCCACATAGGTCCCGTTGAGCCATTGGGGGCTATAAGACTTGTACATAAATAGGAAATGTTGACCGAACACTTTTCTCCGGATCTGTCTTCCATATGAAATCACACGCAGACGATAACATTACTCGGAAAGTTACCCATAACAACAAGTACTTTTTTTCGAGAAATGTTAAACGTAGGTTATTGTTCTCTGTTCAACCATTATATAAATATTAGTACATAACATTATTACTGTAAAAAAAATATATATATACTGATTTATCGTCAGCACCGCCTGGCCAATTTCAAACACTTCTTGCTAATGCAAGGAAACGTTTAGGGAAATATAAATATGGAAATTTATTTTTGTGAAACCAAATGTTTATTACACAAAACCATTTAACTTTGTATATTTGAAGCTTGTTTTTAATTCTATTGCTAGAGAAATGTGTTTAACAGACAATTGTGTAATAAGATACAAGAGAATAACGTAAAATACGTCACTTACTAGAACAAAATAATGTGACAAAGAAATGGGAAACGAAACCGTAAATCACCACATACACTGTATCATCACTAAACCTTCTAACAACGAAACCGTAAATCAC
>NW_013668422.1:35924-47401 GCF_000517525.1 Limulus polyphemus | reverse complement strand
GAAACCGTAAATCACCACATACGCTGTATCATCACTAAATCCTTCTAACAACGAAACCGTAAATCACCACATACGCTGTATCATCACTAAATCTTGTAACAACGAAACCGTAAATCACCACATACGCTGTATCATCACTAAATCTTGTAACAACGAAATGTGAAACGAAACCGTAAATCACCACATACACTGTATCATCACTAAATCTTGTAACAACGAAACCGTAAATCACCACATACGCTGTATCATCACTAAATCTTGTAACAACGAAATGTGAAACGAAACCGTAAATCACCACATACACTGTATCATCACTAAATCTTGAAACAACGAAATGTGAAACGAAACGTAAATCACCACATACACTGTATCATCACTAAATCTTGAACAACGAAATGTGAAACGAAACCGTAAATCACCACATACACTGTATCATCACTATACCTTGTAACAATGAAATGTGAAACGAAACCGAAATATTCACATACACTGTATCATCACTAAACCTTCTAACAATGAAATGTGAAACGAAACCGTAAATCACCACATACACTGTATCACCACTAAACCTTGTAACAATGAAATGGGAAACGAAACCGAAAATCACCACATACGGTGGGTAAAACAAAATAAGCGGCCTAGCTAACTATTGAATGAATATTTGGTGTAAAATGCTTATCAGTGCTATAAGTGTAGCTACCAATTTGGTCGCCAATTTTGATTTCGTTCCTGTCGCACGCTCAATCCATTTTTGGCCGTCACCTTTTTTTTTTTTTTCAACACCTAAGGTGTTTTTGATTAGATATTATGACGTTTCGTCAATACACACCAACAAACCACAGCAAATTAGCAAGTGAGACTCCATTAGTAACCAAAATTAGCTTTGAGATTGAAAACCTATTATTCGGAACAGACCTATACGTTACAGAACCAACCAGATTGTTTAAAATATATGGTGATGTTTTTTCTTCTCTAAAACAGTGTTAATAAATTCCTTTATAGCAATTCCATGGAATATAGATTAACAGTTTCTTGTCATCACCCGCACGCACTTAGTACAGCTGTATCAAACATCATTATTTACGCTAATTGCTTAAGTTAATATCACGTGACGCTAAACACTCTTGAACTAGGAGAATTTCATATACTTTACCAAACTTATGATTAAACGTTGGCAATGAATAACGAATAATAACCGTCCACTCGTATGATTCTCTTGAAAACTTGAGCTGGAAACTGATAATCTAGTTTGGTTGGCCTAACCAATACTTATGTATATGCACGTCCTTTCACGGTTTCACCCTATAGGTTTGCTGTTCTAAATCAGCGTCTTTAATTCGAATGACAAGAAAACTAAAAACGGTCTACCTTTACTCTTAGGTGAAGCTGTAGTAAAATTTTCAGACCAATAGCTCACGTGACTTTTTGCATAGGCGTGCGCAAATATTTTGGTCAAATCAGAGCGGTTTTTGTTGAATAACTTTACACATGTGGCTTATATTTAGTAAAAATTTGACACCTAACTGTAGATTGTAACAATCTATGTGTGTACCAAGTTTGAAAAAAATCCATAAAAACGAAGTTTGTTTTTCTGCCAAATAAATTTTCCATACTTTGGTGCGAAGAAAAAAAAAAAAGGAAAAATTCAATAAAAATTGGAGGTTTTATATCTTGTGTATTTCTTCATGTATTGCCTTGAAAACTGGTATGTGAAATAAGGTTCCAGTAGAGCAGGGTTTCCCAACCTTTTTGTTCCTCTGTACCCCTTGGCCTTGGGCATTCTGACAGGTTCCCATGTACCCTTAAAATTAAGGATTAAAAACTGATAAAATTATATTGATTTTATATTATTTTATTATGAAATCTGTATGTGTGGACTGCATAAGGATCTTAATGAGTATAACCATGTAAAGTGTAAACCATAGTTATATTCTCAGACCCCTATGTACCCCCTTTGAGAAGTGCAAATGTACCCCAGTTTTAGAATGTCTGCAGTAGAGCAATCTCCACTGAAAGTATAAGATAGTTTGGATTACCATAATCAGAGCTACAGAAGATAGAAAATCGCTAAACTATCACTCCTGTTAATAACACACAGTGCATCTTGCAGGTTGTTTTGGCCGCACGACACACAAATGTGTGTCTTGATCTGAACACATAAAATTTGGTATATATATATTTATAATGGTCAGAGAAGTATTGATTAAGAAATTTCTGTTCGAACACTTCCAGAATATACGGTTTACAGTAGTCTTTAAGAATGAAATCACAGAGACTTCCAAATTGTACTCTGGTTCAGAATTTTCCATAGTTAAAGCAGATAATCCTGTAATTCCTGTGAGGCAATGGTAGTTTTCTTGTCGTATATCAAAGTACTCTCGTATTTAGTATGGTTCAAAGTTCAAAAACGGACTTTTTGGTGGCTAGGGTAGTATTCTGTATGCCTTCCAAGCGGTTGTAGTCCTTGAATAACTTAGGTACCGCAGTTCGTTTCTGATAATTCAATAATTCCAGAGTTGTTAGGTTTTTTTTACTACTAAGTACCTTTTATACTCTTCGGGTTACCTGGTAGCTAGGGGTGTTCAACTTGCAATCTGCGGTTCGTTGTTGAAGTCCCATCACCAAACATGGTCACTCTTTCAGCCACGTGACAGTTAATCTCACTATTTGATTAGGGTAGCCCAAGAGTTGGTGGTGGGTGGTGTTGACTAGCTGCCTTTCCTCTAGTCAACCACTCCTAAGTTAAGAACGGTTAGCACAAATAGCCCTTAAGCAGCAAACAAACCTATTACTGCTCACATAATAAATACAATTCTACATCTTTGTGTTTCTAATCACTTCCTTCAACAGAAAGCTAGAAAGTGAATATATTTAGTAAATCATCATCAAGTGCCATGCTTTGTAGCGTAGGCAATCATATCCCTCCACCTTTCCTAGACACTTGTGATTACATCAGTCACCTTGCTTTGTAGCGTGGGCAATCATGTCCCTCCACCTTTCCCAGACACTTGTGATTACATCAGTTACCATGCTTTGTAGCGTAGGCAATCATGTCCCTCCACCTTTCCTAGACACTTGTGATTACATCAGTCACCTTGCTTTGTAGCGTAGGCAATCATGTCCCTCCACCTTTCCTAGACACTTGTCACCATGCTTTGTAACGTAGGCGATCATGTCCCTCCACCTTTCCCAGTCCCAGACACTTGTGATTACATCAGTCACCTTGCTTTGTAACATAGGCGATCATGTCCTCCACCTTTCCCAGACACTTGTGATTACATCAGTCACCCTCTCTTTGTGTAGCCAAATTTTTCAACTGTTCAAGAACTTCTCTGGCTGTCTACCTCTACGTCTTTTCCCCACAAATTTCCCAGTTGTTACCAAGTGTTCCATCCCTCATCACATGACCAAAGAACACTGCTTGTCTTTTTGTACTTTTGTTATCAATGTTCTTTTTGTTTCTGTTTGTTGTAGAACTTCTTCATTTGTTTTCTGGTCTTTGTAGGAAACTCTAAACATACACAATTAAAAATAATAATTTCCAGAAGTTACACCTGCCTAAACTTTGTGTAGATAAAGAAAGTTGAATAATTTTTAAAACGACTTATGGGTTAGCAGCAGATTTGTGTAGGCAAAGACTCAAAAATACAGATGTTACAACTGCTTCTCATCAACCACACCTCTGGATCAGATATTTCCACTCTGTTGCTACACAGTTGAACAAATTTAGAGTAGTTTCAGTTTGATATAATTATTCAGTTTCCTGTTGAACAATTCACATTTATTTTCTTCCCAATATTGTAAAAATCCTTCTTCATTCCATACCAAAACAAACTATTAGTCAAAGACAAAACAAAAAGTTCCCTAAAACCCAAATTGTAAAATATGAGGAGTTGGGAGAAAGCAAAATACAGGCTGCCCCCCCCCCCCCCATTAATGGTGCATTGTTTTCGAAATAAGAGTGTAATAGGTTCATGTGAGCAATAATAGAATACTTGGAAAACCCATCCATTTTGTAGATCAAAGTAACATTTATGGATAGTAGACTTTGGTACTATATAACTGGGTTTTTTTTTTCTGCTACCTATAAAACCTTATCATCATGCTAATTATGCAGTGTTTAATTTTAAGTAGCATTTTAACTTGAGGAACGATATGACTCGAAAGGACTGGATATACATGGTTATGGTATTTTAATATAACATGCTAGGTGCAAGGATATACCAGTATTTCATCACATACACTTTATTGTATAAGCACCATATTTACCAAACTAAAATACCTTATGAGATTATGAATAATTTTTTTCACGTTGATGAAAAACTAAACAAATTCAAATTTCTAAGTTATGAAAATTGCTGCTAAGCCTAAATGTCTCGCTAGAGGAATATTACTTGTGGCACTGAGCATCCAAGGGGCTTGAAATAAGTGACGTACTCTAGAAAAAGCTGGAAAATAAAGTTCAGTAGCATCATTAAGATGTGATTTATCAGAACTTCCCAATATGCTTCAGCTAGGACACTCAGTCACCGTCAAAACAAGCACAACTGTGTATTCTGACCATTAATATTATCTCAGTTGAGACCCTGAACGTAACAAAACTTGTTCTAGTCTTGGCATCTATGAAAGAAGTGAAGACTAGGCTAGAACCCGTAGAGGAGAGTAACAGTGAACCTTACTCTACAGAAGACTTAGAATATAAACAATACAAGGTACCTGTAATATAATAGTAACAAAGTGCACGAATATGAGGATACTGCTGTAAATGAGAGAAAGACAAACCTGGCAATGCAGAAGAACACAAATACATTGTGGTTTAAGCTCCACAAAAAATGGATGAAGGTAGCCAACTTAATGGACTCGTAATACAAATAAACAATTGAGAAGGAAAGAGAAATCATAAATATAGGTGTCTGGAAAAACAAATTAAGTAAAGGTGGAAGTTCATTATATTCAATACTCAGAACACCCATTAAATGGGTGGAAGTTACAAATCGCAGCACCCATCAAATATATGCCATTTATAGTTGCAAAGATATTACTGAAGCTTATCATCAAATTATGGTTGATAAATTTTGGAATTTGATGGACTAGGGTGAGCAAAAGGTATCAAATCATAAGGAGTATTCAGAGCCTGCCTTTCATATGTCTAGAGAGCCTGTGATTACCGACATGGAGGTATGCTTACCTACAGCTTAACAGTTGGTAATGAGAATATATAAGCATGCAAGATGATGTTCCTTAATACACTTGGAATCAACCATTGGTGTGTCTACATCTGGGTGCTAAATGACCAGCATGACATAAAAATTCAGGTGGAAAACAAGAGTCCTAGTGCTCCAACTCGGAACATCAACTGCTAGGAACTTGTTGTAAGGTTTATGTATGGCGTACAGTTCGTAACATGGGGTAGTATTTCTCAGAAAAATCATTGAATAAAAGTTGAGAAGTTGCACTTATAAATGGTGGTTCAAACGTGTTAAATAATATACAAAACACTAAGCTATGATTTATCTATTCTTTAGATTTAATAAAAACTGCCATCTCACTACTGCAAGGCATCATTGCGATAAAGCAAGCATAAAACTGTATGTTTTTACTGATAATATCTTTCAAAGCTTGTTTTTCATTTACTTACAGCCTATCAAATATTAAGGTTTGTGTTATCATGTGTAATTCTTCATTTTGGGTCCAAAGTTGTAATAAGGAAACAGAAAAAAAATATTTCAAGGGTTTAATTGTTAAGTTAAGCAGAATACTACATTTTGAAGTTTGGCATTTTTCAAGTCCTTTATTTTTGATGGAAGAAAACAAAAGTTATAAAGAATGAAAACATTTGATGAAAGTGAACCTTAAAACAGCATTACATTGGTGAAATTTATTTGTAGTTCTGTCAGACATTTTCTCGGTAGATGTTATACGAAAGTACTTGTTCCCATAAGTAATAGTTCAATTTTCTATTAAATTACTTTTCACGTGGCAACCAGTGTTTTTTTGTGACATTGAAAACAGACGTATTTGGTAAATCCATATAAAATTGAGAACATCACCCATGACTTCTTTGCAGATTACAGAAAAATACATTTAATACTACAATATCATCAGACCAAGGAAAGGACCAGAAGGTACTGAAAGATTAAGGGTCAAGGAAAACTAATTATAAAATGACTTTACTTGTTCCTAATCAGCCTTGTGTATTACTATCAAAATCAGTTAAATAATACAAATTTATTTATGTATTGTTAAAAACTTTTGTTAAAAGTCCTACGTGTTTCATGCTTTATATACGTTTTGTTATTGAATTTCGCGCAAAGCTACACGAGGGCTATCTGCGCTAACAGTCCCTAATTTAGCAGTGTAAGACTAGAGGGAAGGCAGCTAGTCATCACCACCAACTCTTGGGCTACTCTTTTACCAACGAATAGTGGGATTGACCGTCACATTATAACGCCCCCACGGCTAAAAGGGCGAGCATGTTTGATGGGATGGGGATTCGATCGCGCGACCCTCAGATTACGAGTCAATCGCCCTAACCACCTGGTCATGCCGGGCCCTTTATATACGTGGTCATATCGTTTGTTTTACATATTCAAACTTCTTACTCAATGCAACAAATGTTTGTTGTGCCACAAATCATTAACTTATTAGGCTAGTGCATACTGTCATGGAGATTATATATCATGTCACTGAAGACTGATGTTATGAACAGATCAAATTGCAGTTTCAAAGATATATATAACAAAAAAGGCATATCAGTCACTTAAAATACATTACCAAAATAAGTATCTTGGTCATAATAACTTTGCAGAGTAAAAAAAGATACTCTTTCAACAAGAAAACAAGCACTGAATTTTTGTTTTTAAGTCTTGGACCTAATACTTTCAGTTTTTTTATGCTCCATGCCAGGTGTAATTTTTAAGGACACACTCAGCAAGACAGTACTAGTCACAAGTCAAACTCACCATCATTTCACAGAGCGAAGAAATCAACTGGTTTTCCTCAACATATATTAAGGCATTTACTACTAAGGCCTTAGTTGCTAGCCCTAGCTGGTATTATCTGCTATTATACTGAAAAAGATGTCATTTTCAGATGATTCTGATTTTAAAATGTTTATTTTCTCAAATTAGTGTTAGGATGAAATATAAATTAAGTTTAATTTTTATTTTCAATTTTATGATAACATAAATATCAAACTCAATTTTGAGTTTTAAAAATTTTGTTCTTCTCAAAGTAGTAGTATGATAATATACAGTATCAATCTTATTTGTTTCCTCCATTTTTAATTCACTTTTCATTTGTTAAATTGGGTTATTTTAAAACCAGAATAATTTAATATTATTAATGGTGTGTAAGAGATATTAAATTAAACTTATCTAGAAATTTATTAAATATTTTTTTTTCAACAATACCAGTGCAAAACTGAACTATATTTTTTTGTAATCTGACTGCAGATTTATTCCAGTCAGAAGTGAAAACATTAAAAGACAGCAAAGATTATTTTGCTTGGTGTATTCATTATACATTTATATTCTGTTGCATTAGTTTGTTTCCAAATGTTTACATTTCTGTCAGTAGATGTTAGTAGATATACAGACTTGGAATAATACTGGTTTTTGTGTTTTTACTAAGAATTATGACTGATGATCCTTTATGTCATAATTACATACCAAAACCACTTGGATTTACTTTATCACCACAAAAATGCAAGGCTGGAAAGTTTTTGACTCACAGGAAAGAAGCCACAAAAAGACTAGACAATGGGAAAAGGTCTGATGTTACATAGGCATTAATGTCACTGTCAACTGTTGAAGAACAGCCTTGCAAACCAAAATGTTGTACTAGGCCTACAGATTTTTCAAATGTTGATCAGTTTAGACAAGGAATATTTGTAGAAACAGGACTTTCAACAAGTTATAATGACCTTTTGTATACTGAGTATCAGTCTTTGATACTGAGTGTCAGATGAGGGTTTGAGTGATTATGTCATTTCTGTCACATATTCCAAAGCTGACTGTGGACAATGTCCTTAGGAAATGGATGACAATGAGACATGCTGATGTTGAAATAAGGACAGGCAGGTTGAAACAGTTGATAGTGTGGACCAGAAAAAGAAACATAAAACGTGCGGTAAAAAGAAACTGCAGGTATGAGATTAAATCCATCACCAAAAATGTCAAAGAATGTACTGAAATTGAGGTCAGCACATCCACAATCCAATAAAAGCTGTACAATAAGGTTTTCATGGAAGAGCAGCTACTCACAAGCCATGGATTAAGAGCTTGTGAATGCAAGGCATCAAACTGAAGTGGTACCCGGAATGCCAAGATTGTCGTATTGAACAGTAGAAATATATCATGTGGAGTGATGAATCATAGGACACATTTGTATCCAATAGATGAATCTGGTTTTGGCATCAGCATACCAAACACTATGCATAGGACAATGCTATTCCAACAGTAAAAGTTGATGGAGGAAGCTTAATGGATTAGGGCTATATACTGAGTCCTTTGGTTGAAGTGAAGAAAAAGCTGAATGCTTCATCTTAGATTGAAGCTTGGACAATATTGCTCAACCAGCTTTCACTCAATTCTAAGATGAGAGCCCTTATATCTACCAGCATGATTACATGTCTTGACGTACTGCTGTGTCAGTAAAGATTTGGTTCGAGGACAGTAACTTTGAAAACCTGCAGTGGTCAACATTAAACTTCACTTAAACCCAACTGAGCCACTCTGGAATGTCTTGGAAAACCACCTGAGGACCAGAATTGACAGATCATAATTCACTACTGAACTGGTTCTTGCTCTAAAGGAGGAATGGCCCAATATTACACCTAATACTTACCAAAATTTGGTACAAGCTGTTAATTACAGGTTCCAAATGGTGATTGTTGCCAAATGTGTACCAGCATCCTATTAAAAATGGAATTAGTAACCATGAATTAATGACATTGTATATTTCTTTACTGTCCCAGTACATAATGTATTTCTCCCTCAGGAACTGTTTTTTTTTTCTTTCAAAGGATGTGTAGGTAAAATGACAGGTTAAATTATCACAGAGAGATTCAGATACTTATGAAATCTACAGCCAGGTGACACTCTTCCAGCTGACAGTGGTCTTGATATGAAACATTTGGTTTGTATTGTGCAAACTTAGAAACATCTGCATTACACAATGGTAAAACACAGATTGGTTCTACAGCAGTAGAGATGAAAAATATAGCTTCTCTCCATATTGAGAGAAGAGTTGTAAGAGCTAATGGAGTTACTAGGCAATAACATAGAATGTTGTAAACCACCACATCAGCAAACTGAAAAAAATCTACAATGTAACTACTTGAGACAAAACAGTTAATGTGTCTTGTGCCCTTGTCAATGCATGCAAATCTGTCATTCAAAGTGATTCGATCACCATCCCTATTCTCTGTATATAATGTAGTAATTATTATTTTATGACTTTAATTGATACGATTAATGTCTTTGGATGCATTTAACGAAATATATTCTAAACAAAATAGATTATTTGTTAAACTCAATGACTTTTTTTTTCATCCGATCTCAAAGATATCATATTTAATTATGAGTAGCAATTAGCAAAACATTTTGACATAAGGTATAAACATTATATGGGACAAACTTCTTCAAGTTAGATACTATGACACATTCATGTCAACGAATACAAGAAATGTAGACGTGTACATACTACCATGTTTAAATATTACGTCATCTGCTATGATAATCCTAGCAACAACTATTGTAACAAAACGGCAGTTATTCAAAATCCAACTGAAAAAACAACATTTATTTGCAATGTAAGAACAAAAGTATCGCTTTCACTTAGGACTGAAATGTACTTTTGAAAGCTTCTACAATCATTTACTTTTGTGTCTTAAACAAGATAGATAAAATGTATAATAAATTTAAGTCCAGTACTATTTCCAACCACTTTTAGTCACTCTGTACAGAACTCTGTTGAAGAAATTAGCACCAAATAAAATTTTTTCTACATAGAGTTTAGTAAGAGTCCACACAGTAAAGTCGCATTAAGTTTTCTTTGTGACAGGAAAGTCCGTCCGTACCTGATAACGATACACATGATTTTTGTTCAAATTGAAAGCAATTGTCAGTGCTGGTTACCCAGGATGAGGTGTCTGAAGCTGCTATTTCTGAAACCACATCCTTCTTTTGGTGAGGACTTTCAATCTTTATTACACCTTCTTTAGTTGCTTTACAAAGCCATCAATTGTAGTAACATCTCAGAGGTATGCACAGCCTTGTATGTTTGTAGGAATATAAATAGCTGTTGTCTAACATATATCTTGGGCAGTATTTTCATGTTCAGAACCACAAATACAACTGATATAGCCAAATCAGTATTCATGAACATTATTTATAGCTTCCCGAATGTACGAACGTGTATGATTATTAAATACATTCAGTTTAACACACTATAGTTATATTTATATTTGTGTAATGAACATACTCTGCAGCACGAGTTTTCCTAGTGTGAAGTTGATCACAAACTTGTGCACCTATAAAAAATATTTGTGCAATTGAAAATTCACCTATATAAGTAAGTTCATGTGGATAGATATAAAAAAAAACATATTAAAGGTTATCAATAAATAAATGTATTTGCTGGAATATTCATTTTATGGATCATTTGTTACTGGGCCTGTATATACGAGGTGCAATAAGGCCTCATGAATTAAAAAATGAAGAAGTTAAAATATAATTGCGCATTTAAAAAAAATCCTTAGGGAAAAACTCTGCCTTGCAGCTTCTGCAATGTACTTGTAAGCAGCTGGATAGCATATCTTCTTAATACAAGAGACTGCTAGGTTAGTTGAGTCGGAGCGGGTTGCAGCTTTTAGGATAACGATGTCAGTCCACCATCTCTCTGTTTCAACCAGTGACTAGACTTGCTTTCATGTACATTCTTAAATGTCTTTAGCCTGAGAAAAAATTATCACACACACAAATATTTATACATAAGTATATTGTGTTTATATTGTATATCTCTGATCAAAACCTTTATTAAAAAAAATGGCATTTAGAGCAGTTAGTAATCTTCAGAGGATATTTACAGGTTTTATTACTTTGTAAAAAAAGTAAGCTTTCATCCTCAACAAAAAAAAAGGTTTTTAATAGGTTTATATTTTGGCCTTAGGTCTTGTGTCTGATGTAAGCCCAAGGGTATAACATAATAGGTGTTATATTTTGGCCTTAGGTCTTGTGTCTGATGTAAGCCCAAGGGTATAACATTTTTTGAGGATGAAAAACTTGCTACTTTTTTTTTGAGATAGCTCAATAGTAGGAGGTTCATAACAAGACGATATTGGTTTCAGCAGACATGGACATGGGAAAATAATCATCTGAATATTACGGAATAACAGCCAGCATGGCAGTTTTATCCCCACTGTCACTCAGACTTTTATTGAAAAGGTAAAGAAATCTGCCTGGTTGGTACTTGGG
>NW_013668422.1:33101-35450 GCF_000517525.1 Limulus polyphemus | reverse complement strand
TGGATGATGTTTCAGGCCCTTTTTTTACTGATGATAGCTTGAATTTTTTTTCTTCTTAGGTCTTGGGAAATCTATCTGTGCGAAGAAGATTTGTTTCTAATTAAACACAAAGCTACACAATGGGCTACCTGTGCTGTGCCCACCACGGGTATTGAAACCTGGTTTTCAACATTATACGTCTGCAGACTTACTGTTGTGTCATTTGTGGGCATCCCATGAAGATATTTCATTTTTGAATGAGATGGTAGAGGGTCCAACCAGGTACACTGTACATCTGAACACACACACAGTTTCTTTGTCTTTTTTTTTGTTCTAATTTTTACAAACTCACAAAACCTACAATGTAATTACTTTAGACAAAATAGTTTATGCATCTTGTGCTCTATTCAATGTGTTAGATCACTATCCCTATTCTCTGCATATGATGTAGTAACATATGTCACATACCTTGATAATTATTCAGTTGTTTTTTTCAACCACACTGTGACCACCATATCTATTTGCCAATGACACCTTTTGATTAATACCTTCCTTTCAAACACTATAGGGAAAAACCAAATGTCAAACACTTTAAAATAATAGACTCAGAGAAAGATGAATGGATGCTAAGGTAAAAAAAAATAGGTCCGCTTTATTCAACAAATAAAACCAAAACTAGACAAGCAGTAACCAACATCACTGCATCTCAAACTACGATCAATTTATCATGCCTGAGATGTGCAAAAAAGGGAAACTCTGAAAGTTGTGAAACATTTAGATAACTGCATTTGGATAGTTAAGACGCATTCTACGCATCCAAAACAAACGGTGGCTAATGGAAATTATTTAGTCTAATGATGAAAAAAAAAACAACCATATACAAATAATAACATACTTAATGAATGTTCTGTAATACACGCGTTCCATCTTCAGCAAATAACAACCATGAACATTTGTGATGAGAATGTTGGGATTCAAAGGCAAGAAGAAACAAAAGTTTGAAACCAGTAAACGAACTCAGATATAGATAGAATAGAGAAGTAAATGTAACTATAGTTATTTATTTTCAAACTGAGGTTTAAAATTTTTCCTAATAGTCTAGTTGTCTGATTAGTGGAACATAAGTTTGTGATTTCAATTATGCTAAAGCAAATAATATATGAGTACTAAAGTGGAGAATATTTAATATTAATCCTTTACAAACAGAGCAAAGAAGGAATATAATCTTTTGACATTACTTTCATCAAAGATATCTTATTAACTCGGGATACCTTTTTTCCAGTTTTGAATTTTTTTTCTTTTCAAATTACATAGATGTTCCCCTAAGAGATGATTGTATTTCAAATACCACAATACAATAATGAACCTTATTAAATATAGATGTTTTTATAATGAAGGTACGACATAATCCCTTATAAATGTTTTTCACTGAGAAATGTAACATGCAAGTGCTTTATTCCAATCAGTTTTAATACATAGTTCTACATGATCGCAATACATAAAAAATCTTTAAGTGAGTAAAATCTGATCAAAACTAAATTTCTAGGTTTCTTAGCCCTTGCACATTGAAATGAATGTGATAAAAGTGCTTTAAAGAAAGTTTCATTTTATGGCCAAACTTTACAGTGCTTCCATATGAGAATTTACTGGTGGGCTGGTTCATCTAGTGTGAACAACTAATAGCATGTAAACATGAAAAGCAAGCTTGCATTTTGCAGTTTCAAGTGGAGAAATGTTGTTTCAGTGACTGACTAGCAAATTCAAAATCAGAATAACACATTTTCTTTTGGCACTTTAACCTTTACAGGAAAACTTGTACATGTAAGTTAACCAGTTGACCTACAGAGTGGTTTAATTTACTGCAGGGACAAACTCAGTTTGGGTTAATTCACATATATAATAACTACACAACAATTCTTATCTAGATAGGCAGACTTTCCAGCTATCTTCTGCATGCAAATGCTGACGTATTTTAGTGTTAATCTGTCAAGTTCAACTTTTACATAAGTTTAAAAACTAACTACGTGAAACTAATAAAGTAGTGGATGCTGAACCTACTGACATAGTTCACTAACAAACAGCGGTGCATATGCACAGCTGACACATCACACCTTATTGAAGTGGAAAGGTGTCGTGCGAGTCACAATAGAAGCTTATTAAGAACAAGATGAAAATAGTTTTTCATAATATTGTAACTACTGCTTAATTCTTAAATTGAGACGCACTTAAGGATTTATTTGTGCTTTTCTCTCCCTAGTAAAGTAGATTCTATATTTACTCAAGCAACCGTGATGAGGCAGTCCTGAATGTCATGAGCGTATTCTTGACCGAGACTTATGCTCAATCTTGATACAGTATCATTAGTATGTG
>NW_013668422.1:20980-32260 GCF_000517525.1 Limulus polyphemus | reverse complement strand
AGTATCACTGTAGTGTTTATTACAGTAAGCTGAGAAAATGGTATGACTGTAGTGTTTATTACAGTAAACTGAGAAAATGGTATGACTGTAGTGTTTATTACAGTAAACTGAGAAAATGGTATGACTGTAGTGTTTATTACAGTAAACTGAGAAAATGGTATAACTGTAGTGTTTATTACAGTAACTTGAGAAAATGGTATGACTGTAGTGTTTATTACAGTATACTGTTATTTGACAGTTTTCACTCTCTGACATTTCCCCAAAAATTCATTTTTATGTGTTTTACTTGTGGCCAATTATAACAAACTTTGGTTGCCATGGCAGTGAACACAGGATTGTATATATTAACAAATTAAATTTTAAGTCTTCTACATCTAAATCCTTAGACTAATAACTCACCTTGAGTGTAGTAACCAATAGGTTTTGTATGGCCTGCTGTATCCCATATATTAAACCAGCTTGGTCATTGATTGGTTTGAAACACAAAGGGGGTGTATTCAACACCTAAAATTTGCTGAAAATGTAACACAATCAATGCTAGTAATAAACTTATATCTTAACTTTCATTGCATTAAAACAATAATTACTATATATTATCAAAATTTTTAAGCAGTTTTAATTTGTGATCATATCAAAAGTTTGACTAATGTGCTTAATTTTGTCTATATAAAGTTTCTCTATTTGTCTTTTGATATAACATGTTTATGTTAACCACAAATTTTTGAACTTTTGTTTTGGAAACATATCTAAAAAATACAAAAGAAAGAAAACAAATAGCAACAACTTTCATAAGATATTTGATTTCAAGAATTCAAAAACACTGGAAAAATATAAAAGTTGTATTACTTCATTAATGTATTATTTCTATATCCATTATGTTAAATTAAAAGGCCATTAGTGTTATAGTTTTCTCTTGTAATCCCAAAAATTACAAAAAAAAAGATCAAATTAAACTATTATTGTCCAAGCAAGCATATTAAGTATTTCTGACAATCATTGGTAGCTTTTAATTTCTTGGAAGTAGAAACATTATAATTTATACCAAAAAATAACACCTGTATAAGTATGGTGTCATATAAATTTACTATTCAAACATCTCTAGATTTAGAAAGTCATATGTAGATGTGACCAATAAAACGTGTACCCAAACTTTCCAATTTTTCTTTAGCAATTCACCAGTGACACGTCTTTTTACAGAAGTGTTTTTTTGTGTTCCACCATCTTCTGCCAGTACACATGAAGAGAAATATAGCTAATTTCATTTAGAAAAAAAAATATTCCAATTGCCCACATCTACCAGCGTGTGTGTATTTGTACAAGTTGTTTCTGAAAAACAGAATTAGACAAAATATTTATAAACAAAACGTGGTTCACCTGAATCATTATAACACACATAATCAGAGAAAGCTCTTTAAAGTTTTATAATTGTTTACAATCCAATCTTCAACGTCAGTTTTAAATCAGAAGCCTCAGAATATTTCTTTTTGGCACCAAAAAATTGACAAATGGTTCCATATTGAGTGTTTATTTATACTTTACGTTTTTTTATTAGGTGAAGTATTCAGTTATAAAAGGTTTAAAAGTTTCATGTCATGTAAGTTATAACATTAACTTACTACTGGGCGCGAAGAGAATGAAGCAAAATAACATAACTTAGGTATAACTATAAAGTATAAGTTGAAGTGTACAACAACAACGTTATTATAACATCAAGGGATTTTGTTTTGGTCTTCATCAAAGTTCATGGGCAATGTCAATTTAGATGATACATATAAATATTTTAAGCCGTAATGGACACACATCTTATGCTACTTTGCAGTTTATTGAAAAGCTTATCATTGTTAGCTTTGTCCCACCAAGTTTAGGGCCTAAAAATAAAATCTAAAAAAGAAAGAAAGATTTAACTTAGGTTTGACTGTACTGAAACTTTGAAAGTCTGAATAAAGTCGTGAAATAAAAAGAATATGAAGCATACATGGTAAAATATTCAATTAATTAACTGGAGTTTAATATATGCACACTCACCCCCTTTTTCTTTTTGGGAGAGGGAACAAATTACTTCCTACGTTGCTCGAGAAATCAACAAACTTAATAAAATTATTAGCACTGAATGGTAGGAGTTAGTTGCTATTAAACTCAAAATATTTTGCCGCGGTTTATGCGTGCCTTGTATTAAAAGAAAATTGCATGAACTCATGTGAAATTTAATAGGTAAAGTATGGTATCATATAAAATAATAATCAAATTTAAATAATTTGTAATATAAAATCATAAATTATATTTATGTTTCATGTATAAAATTATATGACATAACTTCGATTACGTCATACATAATTTTCGACGCGCTACGTGAATGACGCCCAGTTTAGCGGGTGTTTCAGTGAAGAGTTTTAGAAGCATTCGAACGGTGAGGGAAGGAACCGTGTTCAAAATACGACAAGTGCGTTTAGATAGGTGAAAGAATTGAAAAGTGTTGCTGATACGATTTAGCACGTTCTGACAATAACTGTTAGAAAAGACGTTGGACATTTGATGTTATTAATTTTCTAACGTGTGACTGTTATTTTAAATGAAGTTAGAACAGTTTAGCATGCTTTTAAGATATTGTGATTATCATCGTTACTTCATGAAAAACATAAGGAAATTTCAACTTAAAGAATGTACTGTTAAGTGCGTATACAACCTATCCTTGGTACCAAAGCTCTTCAATTATTTATAATTAAAACCGGGTGCTTGGTATTACATGTTTTATATGGTGATATTGTGAAAACTTGTTGCTGAACTTATGAAATTGGAAAGCGTATTGCTTCGTCAAGTTATTTCAGTAATTAGATTTAGGAAGAGTTTAGTTTTAATAATACAGTTACAGAAGAAAGCATAATTAGTGTAGAAATATGCAACACCTTTTCTAAGTTTGCTTTTGTATCTTTATAACATCAGTAAAACAATAAATGATCAAGAAATCAAACTATGACAATGGTAAATCTGAGTTCTGCCTTCTGTTATTAAGCATATGATGGATTAGAAATTCACGATTCTCAAAATATCTATTGAAAATTCGGGTTTTCTGTAAATCAAAGTTGGATAATACGGTATTCGTGATTCATTCTTAATCTTAGTAATTTTTGTGGATCTTAAAAATAAAGACTACAACGTGTTTGATGTTGAGTAAGAGGCACGAAACGAAAATTTGTTTGATTATAATCGTATTATTATTAATAAGAGCGTAGACAGCGAAGAAAATAACAAATATTAATCAACCAACAGTATTTCATAAACCTTTCTGAAGAAGAACTTTTTAAGCGTCTGAAATTTAAGAACTCACCATGATTAAAGACAGGCTTGGAGCTTTAAAAGCGGTAAGTAGTTCGAAATAATAAAACCATGATTCATTGATTGATTTTATTTTTGTATAGTAATGTTGTTTTGTAAGAAAACTATCAGCAATTTGTTTTTAAGCTAAGAATTATAAATATCTTTATATTTAAAATAATTTCTTCGGTTCATATATTAGGTTAAGATTATGATATCAAAAAAAGCCTTTTTCTGTTGTTTACAAATTACACTTGATTGATTTTTATGCTATAGAATACGTTCATGGTTATTAAAGTTTATATATTGAATAGCTTATCGTGTAGAAGCTAATGTCACTAAAAAATCTTAAACTAATTATGCGAAATTTTGCAGTTATCATTTAATTGATTTCAAGTAACAATTGCATTTTCTGTTTGGATATTAATATATATATATATACAAGTTTGTTTAAGTTATACACATAAGAGATTTTTGAAATATTTCTAGACTAACTTGCCATAATAAAAAACTTTAAATCTCTACAAGTATATTTGTAATTAACACTCATTTCACTAAATCTTCATATAAAAATACATTGTGTGAAATCCTGTATACTGGTAGGACGTTTGTAAAGTGATTAATGCCAAAATGTAATTATGAATTTAGGCATATTATGAATGTAAAATACCTGGTGCCTGTAGATGTAAACGGTGTGTATGATAAATGGTAATGTGGTTACAACTTATCCAACTGTTTCTTTTAGAACATAACAAAGCAATGTGACAGCTGTTTGGTCCATCAAAATTACCCATTATGCATCACAAACAAAATATTAATACAATTAAATATCATTCTTCACATTCACGTGTCTATCTAATAAATGCCAAAATAATTGAAATTAATACTACACACCATGTCATTAGTCAAACCATTCTACAATTTTATGGCTTTAACCCCAATTATATTTTTCTTTTCATTTTTAACAAATCAGCGTCTGTTCTTCCAGTGCTACACTTTCTTACCCTCACTATACATGTTTGTATTTGAAACAGTTTCATTCCACCCATAAGAAGATTTTTTCCTTGAAATATACTTCTAAAAAGTTAATTTTCAATCCTATAATGTAATTCTCATAAATTAAATTTCATTTGTAACCAGACTCAGAGTGAAGAGGATGAAACCCATAATCTCATTTGTGTTGAAATGGAGTCCATGGAAGGAGCACTGGGAGAATTTGTTAAAGAGGTGAGATTATCTTTCACTTGAGGTACTAGGTTTATTACTGTTAAATGCTCTTGGGATAGATACTATCGAATGTTTTACACTTTCACGATCGAATAATATAAACTTCCAATCAGAGTAAGTTGTATATTTAGAGCGAAACTAAAAAGCAACTTGGCCATCAGTACAGCTAATTAAATATACTTTTCTTTCGCTTCTACTTAAAAAGATTAGAATGCACTGTTTCTTCGGTTGGATACCTTCGCTATTAACGATATTTTAAGCCGTAAAGCAAAACTATCTCTCGAAATTCGGCCAGCCTAAATATATATTCTGAATTAACAATGAAAATCAATCTTTATAATAAAAGTATAATAATGAACGTAATGTAAATGAAATGGTAACTAGTGTAAGAAATATAATTAAAAGAAAATAACAATAAACAAACAATATAGCATAATGTGTTAAGATTTGCGATGTTATCTTCACTACGTTGGTAGGTTGTCGAGTAATTCGATTCACTGGGAAAAAAAATGTACGTGTGAATTTATTTTAGGCTATTAAAATATTTGAAACTTTTGTAGTTTTAACAGTTTTGAAAGTACAACATTCCTCTGTTCTTTGGCATCTTTTCTATTAGCAATTTTCTGATTTAATATTTACGTTTTAGAGTTATTTAGCCATATCTTATGTACATTATTTCATAGTTTTCTATGTATACTGTATTGTTAGCTTGAAAGCAATCGTCCAAACGGTTATTCAATAATTACACACATACACACAAATAAAATGGCTACCATTTATATCATCCATATTTTGCTTCACAGCAAATTCTCTATCTCAGTATTTTTTACCAGATAATGTAAAAAACAGAATTTTTTTTACTATTAGTTACTTTTATGGAGGTAATAGAGAAAATTTTGGATATGCCTTTTACATAAATATTCATCTTGGTTGGTTAAGCCTTTTTTTCTTCTTTTATTACGACAAACTTCTTTTAATATTATAGTTTGTTAAATTAGTGAGTGCGTTCAGTATACGTAACGTTACAGTTGTATCTTATTCAATAAACAACTGCATACAACAGGTCATCGATCCTCTGATCCCTTGAAATAAAACACCTTATAACTATAATCGATGCTCGTTAAACAACCTTAGTTGTAGCCAAACGACGAGGTTGGCGTGTGTACACACCACTTTTTTTTTCTCCATAACGTAAAACTACTATCGAAAGTATTTTGAGTTATGTTAGACCTGGAACTGTTCGCGATTTCCACGCATTTTGTACTTCCACGAAAGTTTTGAATCATGTTTAAAAGTACCCGAGGCGTGTTATTTAAAGTATACTTTAAGGAAAAGGAAAGTGAAGCTAGTTTCTAACCAATAATGTAATAATCCATTTTTCAACTTCTTCGAACAGGATTTGAAGTCGACACTGCTGCATTTGCAAGAGGGTGCTAAATGGTTATTCCGCTAGCATTTACTAGTATCTTTTTTTAATTTTAATTTTTAAATATATATATATATACTTCTTTGTTCTTCTTCCTGTTCAACAACTTGGTGGAAAGAGTGGGGGGGGGGGGTCTGACTAATATGTTTCTCGAAATTGGTATTCGATAATAATTAGTGAATTCGAAGTTAGCTATTGACTTTCATTGCCCCATTTTTTAATATTATGTGATATATCTTAATAGGTCAAATTTCATCAAGACATAACTTTCCAGAATTAAACAAAATTATGTATTTTTTTTTCGGATTTGCTTACATCCAAGGATTAATAAATGGTGCATTTTTTTTTCGTTTTTACATTCCCTAACCAGTTGCTCTGTTAAATTTTTATTATATTTTTGATCAATTTGGTAAAATCATCTCATCATTATTGTGTTTGTTGAAGTCTTTCCTGAAGTTTTGTTCGAGAAATAATTTGCTGAAAGTTCGAAAATAATAATATTTAAAGTTTAAAACAGCGTGATGATAGTTCATTTCAAAATTACGATATTTGATTGTGGTGCATCACGCAAAGAAAAACTGGCAGAGTGTGCATAGAAAATGACAATCTTTTGTCATATTTTAGTTTCTAGTTAAATCTGAATAATGTTCTCTTTTCCCGCGTTTAAAAACATATCAAAACAATAGTACTATTCGATCTGTAGTCGCCCCATTGTTTCCAATATTACACAACTAATCCCACGAACGTCATGGATTGGTAGCTCGTTACTCGTAAATGTGGACCTAATTGCGAGTTTACATGCCCTACCACACTACCGTGCACAGTCGTTCTAAATCTATAAATATTCGTGTGTTTTATCGCTTTTAGCTACAGTTTTGGATTTTATTTATACGACGGTTAAATTGGGATTTTGAAAGAGATAGAACTCCATTTTATAGTCCACTTTGTAGTAGCAGCGTGATCCAATCAGAAGAATAAGAACGCTAATATCTTGAATCCTCAAGAAGCAAAATGCTGTTCCGAACCGTTCAGCCCCCAATTTAACCCCTGCATATATAAGGTACATCTAAGTACATCACAGAAAACTTCTATACATACCGTTCACGATCACTCCCATTAAATATAATGCACTGCTGTTTTGGCATTACGCTTTTCTCAACTACAATATTTAGACAAGTCTCGGGTAAAAAAATAAATGAATAAAATAACAGACCTATAAATATTAAAAATGCAACCACTTCTGATCAATCTAACAACTACTTCCTATTTAAAACATAGAAATAACGCTGGAAACTGACGTCAAATGTATTTACCAAAATAATCCGTCATGTGTCTCTACATGTGACCACATTGAACAAGGAAGGAAACCTTTTCAAGAATGGTCATAATATCTGTACATTAGTTGATCCTAGAATGTTGGAAAAGTGTCATGTACACAGTTTTGAATTCGCTGTTTGGTAACTTGGGGTAGTTAATACACTCAAACGCGTACAATGGAATTCTACGAATACATTTGCACTAATATAAATTAAATAGAAAATAAAAACGTTTTATATAAATTAGTTGTGCTCGTTCTGAATAAGAATGAATATTATAGTGTCGCTTGAATATGTGTCTGACCTTTGAAACTTGAGTAATTTAAACATATGAATACGCGACAATAAAATGTATAGGTAATTCTCACAAAAAGCTTCCAGTTTGTAATATCATACATCGTCACAACGTCAGTATCAGATAAATATGTAGATACCGATAGAGGGCGCGTCGGTCTGTAAACATTAAAAATAATAGTGATTAATTTCAGCATGGCTGTAATTGTATTTTTATGTAAAAATATGTATGTTACTAGCTTGTATAAACGAAATCTGTTATTCTGTTTGTTAGATTTGACAGTTGAATCTTTGGATCTTTTCCGTTTGGTGCCCACCAACAGTGATAAGAGTCAATGCGTAACTCGTCGCCAAGTGCTTGACTCCTATCTTTGTGAATTTATATGGAGAAAATGAAACAAAGATGAAGATTTATTCAAGAAAATGTTGTTTGATATCGCAGAATTCGCTAAATAAATATCATATAATGTTTTATTATTACTTATTTTACTTTATTGCATTACTGGTGTTATTTTCAAAACGAAATATTGGTGGGCACCAAACGGAAATTTGTTTGTTTTGAATTTCGCGCGCAAACATACACGAGGGCTATCTGCGCTAACAGTCCGTAATTTAGCGGTGTAAGACTAGAGGGAAGGCAGCTAGTCATCACCATCCACCGCCAACTACTCCTTTTACCAACGAATAGTGTGATTGACCTACACATAATAACGCCCCCACGGCTGAAAGGGCGAGCATGTTTGGTTGGACGGGGATTCGAACCCGCGACCCTCAGATTACGAGTCGAGCGCCCTAACCACCTGGCCATGCCGGGCCCCAAAACGGAAAAGACCCGAATCTATTTACGTAATAAGTTATGTAGTGAACAATAAAATGAATAGTATTATGTACAAATTATGATTTCCAGTATTGAAAACGTAATGTTGTTAGTTGCTTATCACAATAAATATAACGTGAATAAATTGCGCTCTGAAAAAATGGCGAAGTTCCACGTAATTATTGAAGTCCTACGGTATTTCGATAAACTATACTTTAGATCTATAGTTTAACGGTTATAGATCTTTTACTGTCTGTAATGACGAATGGTGGTTAGTGTTGGAGCTCGTACGTACCAGATACATTGACACAAAATGTTTCCTGGTATTATATACAGTTCACGTTGTTATATATATATATATATCTGTTTTATTACTTGCTGTTGAACTGATAACGAAATAGTTGTAAGTGTATATCTTCGCTGCAATGAATCTGCACTTCTCACATTTCACACCCCTTCAAAATCCGCGTGTACGCTGTAGTTGTTCGATAGTTCATGGTGGATTTCTCGCTAGAGGGATTGCCTTATATTACACAGACCTGCGAATATGAACTTCGTAAAAGTTGTTTTAATTTTAATAACGGATTTTCCACAATTCAACTACGCAGATTTCGAAAAGAATATTCATTTTTTTCTATCACGTAAGGATTTTTTTACAAATCGGGAAGAAAAAAAAACTCTTGTTCAAATCAAATTATTATCTCGTTTACCATTTTTTAATATTATGTTTGTTAACAAAAATGCAAACAAACTGAAGAAAAGGGAAGGATATTGATGTCAAACGAATATGCATCCTCATTCATCCTGATTTTGTGTGTGTGTGTGAAATCTACGTTTTTTAGTCTCAAAACTACGTGTTGTGGTCATTCTTTTATGTATTGCGTTATGACGTTTTGTGAAAAATCTGTAAGTGATGGAGAAAAATGGATATCATTTTCGGATTCAGTATACAGGAATTACTGTAGAACATGTAACATTTTCAAGACAATAAAACGATCGCAGGCCTCTGTTATTTACGAATGATTACTACTTTAGAAAAAAAATTAGGAAAGTTTAAATCTTTCTTTCAAGTTATTAAAAACAGACTTCTGTGTTTATGTAATACATGCATGTAATTAATAATTTCAGCACTGATTCGCACATAAACAGCACGTGCTTTATCCACTGTTTGCACGCGCAGATAATTTCGTTTTCGTCACGTTCTAATAATTTTTAGAACCTCCTCATCCTACGTTATACTGGGCAAACAACACTGAAAGGTAAAAGTAAGGGATCGGAACATTAATTTTACATGATAATTCCCGTAAAACGGAAATATGTTGGATAGTATAAGAGCAAGTTTAAGGCATATAAAACTTAAATATAAAATACGAGCAGAAATACCCACTATTCGGGCAGGGATAATTGCTAGGACCTGCGGAAGGCTATTGGGCCTGTAGCCCTTTCTGAAATTGACGGACAGTTCTACAACAATGTACTCGTATTTAACATTCAATAATGTTCACCATTCATGAGAAAATGGATTTTATTGAAATTTTAGATTAAAAATAAGCTATCATCACAGCATTACATCAGAGAGTAGATTTGATTGAAGTATTTCCTTGTAGACACAGTTATCAATAAAAATGCCTAGCCTTTCTGTTGCAACACTCTTGAGATTTTCACTAAAGAAAAACAAATAATGTTTTTAAGTTTGTTTTTTTATTGTTTTATACTTGAAACTTACTCATTTTGTTTGCAGTTTTTATTGGTTAAGTCTGAAACACATAATTTTTGTGGAAATTAAATTTGTTATATTTATTGCTCAGCCATAAAAATACTGCCTAGTTATAAAAAAATATTACGCAGTTATGATTGGTGATGATAGTTTCCGAGATCTGAGTTTTGGACGTGTACATCGCAAGCTCCATTATAATAAGATACTTTTAAAATCAAGGTTCCGGAAGTTTCTACGAAGGCTTGACATAACTTCCTCTATTTATGCGTTGAACCCCTCCCTGATTCATTGGTAACGAATCTAAACTACTAAGCCATTACTTGGCTGAGTCTGTAATCTGAGCAAAACACTTCACACGTAACTCCCCTCCTCAATTAAAAAGTAGTTGAGACAAATTAATGAAACTAAATTTATTATATATGCAGTTTTCAATGAAGATTTTCCCGGTGACTTTGCCTTGTATGCTTTTGTCCCCATTGAAAAGTACTTTAACATGACTTTTAAAAGTTACACAACTCGTGTTTCTCCGTAGTTTACTGTGCTAATAAGTTATTACGTAACAACAAGCATGCCTCCAGTGGCTCAGCGGTAATTCTGAAGGCTTGAAGTGCTAAAATCCGGGTTTCGATAATGGTGGTGGGCATAGCACAGATAGCCCATTGTGTAGTTTAACGAGAAGCACCGATCGCCTGCTCCACGACAAACAGTGAACGACCAGACTTGGAACCTGAATCTTTACAAATTGAACGAACAATGCACGAAATTTAAGTGTGGTTATTTAATAATTCCTGTTTGTATCAAGTTGTAATAAATTATATCGTACGCAACAAAATGTCAATTTCTAGACTAGAGAACATTACAAACGAGTCGCATGACGCAACATATGTTTTAGTTCTCACAAAGAGGAAACAAAATCTAATTAGAGAATAGCCGTAACGACGTTTAAAAATATAGGATTAACACTAACCATATAATATATACCTTACAGATGTTGCATTCATGTTATTAACTGATTTATCCAAACTTTACTTTCACGTCTGGAAATGAACGTTACCTACATCCACTTGGTGGGAATGTTATGTTGCGTCAGTGAGGTCACGTGACTAGTGTCACGCCACATTTCTAAACTATCCCGTTCCTTCGGGAGTGCTCTAGCATTTACTATATTGGA
>NW_013668422.1:17449-20970 GCF_000517525.1 Limulus polyphemus | reverse complement strand
GTGTCGCTAAAGTTTCGTCGGAACGAATTTACGGGAAATCAATTAACAAACGGAGACGTAACAGTTACTTTTCTCGTCCGTCACAGCGTAAACATGTCTAATACAAGGTTCGATAAAACAACAGCTAATTGTGGTTTCTTATTAGCCAGGTATTGAAGACTACATAAATATCATATATTTGATATAAATCAGTGAAGATATCCATGTTGGCGATCTGGAAATACTGAAAAAAGGCCTACATAAACTTCTTATGTAAACTTGACTGTCTTGGACCTATGTTTAGTTTGCTTTATTATATCAAACATTTTTTGTTTATTTGCTCGGTATTTGAAAATTCATTTGTTCCATTTTGCACAAGTTGATCTTGATGTAATATTAGAGTTACAGCATTTCAAGAGCGAGAAACTACGGAATAATACTGTAACAGCTCTGAAACCGCTTTAATTACAATAATACACCTTTTTACCATTTGCTTAGTAATCCGATGTTTATTGCATCGCGTTTTAATAATAGCTTATCTAGCTAAAACAAAAGAGAATCCTCAATAGCCGTGGCACTTGAAATTCTTTTAGACAGGATTAGAGTAAATTAAGCTGAGACCTTTTCCCCCTTTTTTATTAGCTATATTTTTGAGCGCCAGCAATACCAGCGTGATTCGATTTTATTACGATTTGATTTTTTAATACAATTCGATTTTATTACTCATCACGATCTCTACCAGCCTACCCTCAAATTGAAATTATTTTAGGCAGGATTAGAGTAAATTAATCTTTGAGACTTTTGACGTGATCATATACATCAATCGAAAGAGCTCGGCCTCCAGAGTCCAAAACTTTTATCAGATCTCAAATTGGTCAAGAGATGACGGAGTTATGAGCTAAAAGTTTGCATTCGAAAAATTCGGAGCCATTCTATGAGCCGTTATGCCGCGGCTAAAATTGTTTATTTTATATATAATGATATAACTTGGGAAAACATATGTCTGTCCGTTGTGGTTGCACTTTGCTGAGGAATTTTTTTCTCACGGTCAACTCTACGTAACTCTATCTAGGGTACAGTCATTTGATCGGATAAATATTTCTCTCCCTGAAGGAGCAAATATTGAAAATATTGTTCACGTAGAAGTTTTGTAAACATCTTTTCCAATATGAATTCGATAGCCCTTAGTCTTTGACCGTAGCTTTAAATACCACATCGCTGTATATTTTGTCAAAGTTCGACTCGTCCTACTAGTAGTAGATAAAATAAAGCGCGCCTGAGTTGTCTTGATCCTACTCAAAAGCAAAATGTTGCTTCTTCGTTTTCTTTTTTTTTTCGCGGCTGGAGAGGTCTTCAAATCTCAATTGCTGCGGCTGCCCAATGACAAGTTAGGTTAACAAAACGCAGCAGAGAGAGAGAACAGACTACCATTACCATTTGATCTTTCTTTATCGAGTGATTATCCTTGTAACATTTAAAGGAGTCGTGTGTGATGACAAACCTTGTATAATAAACTGACATTGAGATGCAGAAAAACTAGGACTATTTAGTAATGTTATTGTTTGTAATCGGGACAAAAAAAAAAGGCTTAAAAACTAGGACGTCTGGTAACCCTATGTAATACCGAGCATTCATATAGCCAGCACACTAAAAGTATTTTCCGTGTCTGTTATTAATATATTAAACTTTTTCTTCCTTGTAATATGCTATTCTCTAGAACTGGGTTGGTGGGCAGAGCACAGATAGCCCATTGTGTAGCTTTGTGCTTAATAACAAACAAAAAACAACATTTATTAATAAATTGGCGCTTTACATAAATTCTTTAAAAATGATAAATAGAAGAAAACTAAAAAAACTTGAGAATTAATGTTTTCTTATTTTAATACATATTATAATACACTTCCTATTTTTTTACCTACTGCTAGATTTCTATTGTTTTCGATATGGTACCTTTTTTTTAATTTTGTGTTTGTTTCTCGTTTTGTATTCATTGTTGTAATGTTTATATATTTTGTGCTCCTCTTTGACATTGTATTATAGTGTTTCTTTATTTTATTTCTTAATTTTTCTATATTGTTACAGTAAGAAACACTGTAAAAAGCCTTTCGGACTCCAGCTGCTTTAGCCTATTATTTTTATTAGACTATTTACACCTTTAAATTGCACCCTTCCATTACGTCTTAACTAATTTTACTTTGCTCTAATGTTGTTTCCTGTAGGGAGTGAATTTCTTATAGGATATATTATTTTCTATTTTATGTAAGTATTATATGTAACTTATTTCACTGTATATACATATGATAACTCATTGTATATTGATAAGCAAAGTTGTAAGTGGTGGAAGTCTCATTGTAAAATGGTCAGCCAAGTCAATTTATAATAATACTCCCATCAGTAACAATGGGGTTCCGGCACCTTAGAAGCTTGCACCCTAATAATATATATTATTATTTGAATTTTTTTTTTCAGATTTAATTCTATAACCAACAACCATATGTTGACTTTAATGTTTTTGGTCTTTAATGAACACAGTAACTGGGAATTTATTATTTGCTGTTGAATTTAATAACCTATTTATTATGTACAAAATATTTGTCTTATTTTGAGTGATATTCTAACATTGTTTCATCATATTCAAGAGTTGTCTTTTATAGGAGCCTACACAGTTAATTCAGTCCTGGGTAGAATCATGAAAATACATATATTGTAGGACGTATTGAATTTCATGCAGTCTGTAAGGTTTACTGAATCAATACTCTGCAAGATTCTGGTATGATTATATAGGATTCTATACGATCTTACAAAGGATCCAATCCAAGAGTTCAATCAGGAAAGAAGTGCAATATGTAACATGTATAACTTTACATAAGTTAGTAATTCATATAACACAGTCAAATTCATGAACTAAAGGGAATGGCATTAGAACAAAGTACAATGGAGATACAACGCTGCACTGCATTAAATTATATTATACTATATATGTACCATTGTTGTCAGTTATATTTTTAATGTTGTAATTTGTTTGTTAACTAGAGGGAGCTGCGGGTTGTAACGAAGTCGTTAAAATAAAGTAGGTCTTGAAATTTATAGGGGAATTGACGTCAGATTTTCTAGTACATTCGAAGGTAGTTTACAAATACAAGATAGTTCTGAAGATTGTGCAGTTTTGTTGAGTCGTTTCTAAATGGTAGAGCGAATCAGTCAGTATTTTTTGTTTCATTCGTGAAGTTGTACAAGTAAATATATTATTTACATGAGTGTCGTGCATTAGCATCATTTGTAAAAGTGGTCTACAACTGTGTACAGTGAAGGTAGTTTGTTAAAACATTAAGAAGGAAATACACTAATTTGTGTCATTTACGTAAATTGGACTTTCAATGATTTTCACCATCTAATTTAAAAGAACCAACCAACGCAAGAATAACGTTACTACACTAAATTATACCAATGGCCAGGTGGTTGGGGCGCTTAACTCGCAATCTGAGGGTCGCGAGTTCGAATCCCCGTCCCACCAAACATGCTCGCCCTTTTCAGGCGGGGGG
>NW_013668422.1:16302-17251 GCF_000517525.1 Limulus polyphemus | reverse complement strand
AGGGACGGCTAGCGCAGATAGCCCTCGTGTAGCTTTGCGCGAAATTTAAAACAAACAAACCATACTATACAATTTTTTGTATTTTACAATACTATGTATTATTACATTACTGATACTAATGTGATGTAAGTTTAACTTTAAATGTCAACTAGAAACAGCGACGCAACAAATCCGTCAACACACTGACAACTCATAATACACATACCAGAATATTAAATTGTTGCCTAATCATAGATATATATATATATATATCCCTATTTTCTATCAAATTGCGTGGTCTCACACATATAACACGTTTTTATCGTATTCGTAAAACTAAATCGTCAGAATGTAAACCAGAAAGAGATTCAGGGTTAATATATTGGCAATTAAATATTTTAAAGTAGAAAAACTTGCTATGTAGTCAGTTTATTCGCAGAGTGATATTCCAATGCCCATGGCAATATGTAAATTTTAAAAGCAATTTTTCTTAAACATTTTCTTTGTATCTTTGATGTATTGCATAGGCCTACATTTTATATGTTTTGGTACAGTAAGAGTAGAATGTTAATGACGTTTTTCTACTCGTCTGAATCCTTGTACAACAGGAATATGTGCACACCATACCTATTGTAGTGTGTTTAGTTCATGATACAGGTCTAAACTAAATTGTGGAAGATTTTAGGCTTGAGGATTACTTTGTTGTATATCTACTCTGTTGTATTTGTATATAGTAATTGGGTCGTAACTAAGAGCAATGACCGCAACAACAAGCACACATCAGCGAATAGGAATAGAATGCGGATGTCAAACCTAGTCTGTTGTGGGATATCTATAAGATCCCAGTAATTCACCACAGCAAATTTACGTAACTGGGCTAGGCCTCGTCGCCATTAAAATTAATTCACGCAACTTATGATCATTATTCAACTTTTTCTTGCATATAAAAAGCATATATATATATATATAT
>NW_013668422.1:13945-16115 GCF_000517525.1 Limulus polyphemus | reverse complement strand
ATATATATATATATATATATATATAGAGAGAGAGAGAGAGAGAGAGAGAGAGTGTGTGTGTGTGTGTGTGTGTGTATGGTTGTTGATGAGCAACATAATTATTGGTATTTTTTATATAGAAACCAAATTATCAATGCTAAAAATAACAAACAATAGACTGTAATATTTGTTTAGAAATGTGTTTAAATTAGGCTTGTTAAAGTTTGGAGCCTAACCAGTTTCGTATTGTGATGCATGACATTGCGACATAGTTCATATTTCTGTTGTCTCATTTTCCTCAGGACATATCTTTTAAACATAAACCGTAGAGTTTCGTTATTTTGGTAAAAACCGATGAACCCAATAAAGCTCAAAGGACAGAGATCTTATACACATGAGTGGGATTTTAACCGAGCCATTAAAACTTGCCTTTTTTGTTCCTCCAGAGTTTGAAATTTTATTTTTAAGTTTCAACCAGTTCTTTAATATGACATACCAAAAACCGTCTTGTATTATTTATAAGGACAGTGATTGTTCTTGTTACTCGTGAACTGATAACGGTATAAACTGTTGCACTATAAATAGTATTGCACGGCTCTTAACTGTAAGTTCATTTCACTTCCGTAGATTTAATAGCTTTCGAGCTTCTTAATAGTTACTGCACGTTATCACGCAGTGATCAATACGTTCAGTGAGGTCCAGTGGTTTCCATGGAACTGAAGCTTTAGGGCTACAAAATAAAGTTCCTAATACAATTTTTTGGAAGGATTTACTATACAAAGACCCAAATTACATCAAATTTGTTGATGTGTAGTGACAAAACTAATGATATCTAATCAGAAACGTCTTAGGTGTGGAAAAAAGCTTGGGGTATTATGGTGTGTAAAACAAAATGTGTGATCTAGCTAACTAATGAATGAATATTTGCTGTAAAATTCTTACCAATGCTATAAACTGCAGCTCCAAGTTTGGCCGCCAATTTTGATTTCATTCCTTTTTGTACGCTCAATACGTTTTTTAGGGGGGCCTAACTTTTTTTTCACACGTAAGGTGTTTTAGATTAGATATCATTACTTTTTGGCACTACACATAAACAAACCACAGCAAATAAGAAAATGACACTCAATAGCAACCACTATTAGCTTTAAAATCGCAATCCTATTATTCGAAACAGACCTATATTTACAGAACCAACCAGCTTTTCTAAAATATATGGTGGTAGTTTTTCTTCTCTAAAACAGTGTTAATTAATAATTTCCTTTATAGTAACGCCATGGAATCTAGATTAACAGTTTCTTGTCATCACTCACATGAATTCGGTACCGCAATATCAAGCATCATTATTTACAAGTGTACTTATTGGAGGGTTTATAAAAACGAAGATACAGGCGAGACAGCGGATTGCAAGTGAAGAACATAACATTGCATTCGAAGATGAAGTAGTTGAAGTTAATAAAAACTGACGTAATACATAGAGTTTGTTGGCGACTAACTGCTTGAAGGAAATTGCCTTATAACTGGCTGCTAGGTTCAGTTTTTTTCAATCACAACTACAAGACATATTTGCAGCAGAGTTAGTGCCAAAAGGATGTTCATAACGTTCTGGAACTTAGCTGTATTAGCATCAAACATACATGATAGCTGATAATTGTTCGTCATTCCTTGAGTTCTGAGTACCAAACTTTAATATCATAGATTTTGTTTCCATGCCATACAGAAACCACATTTTCATGGATTTTGGTAAGCAAACGCATGTCTATATGCACGATCTGAAGATGTTGTTTGTTAAAATAATAATTTGTTTGAATTTCGAGCAAAGCTACTCGAGGGCTATCTGCGCTAACCATATATAATTTTGGAGTGATAGGCTAGGGGGAAAGCAACTAGTCAACACCACCCACTGCCAACCTTTGGGCTATTTTTTTACCAGCAAACAGTGGGATTGACCATCACATTATAACACATTCACGGCTAAAATGCAGAGTATATTCGATAATGGGATTCGAAACCATGATCTGTATATTGCGATTCGAATGCCTTAATCACTAGGCCTATAATGTTAGTACTTATGTTTTGAAGGTGTGGGTTATAATAATACGTTTATCACAAATATACTTAAATTTTGAAGACGTAAGTCATAATAATACGTTTATCACTGTTACGTATTAGAATTTCAAATAGTCCGAAGCCG
>NW_013668422.1:4490-13505 GCF_000517525.1 Limulus polyphemus | reverse complement strand
GTTTCAAAAACTTAATAATAATATAAAATCTTCTTTCTAGGTTGGAACTTCCTTAATATCTTATCGAGGGTTTATGATGAGCGAGTTAATGTAAGTATGATTCGCTGGAAAGCTAGCTAGCTTTGTCCTTTGCCACACACGCTGAGTTTTTGTCCTTCGTTGTTCACTGGTCACACGCGCTGAGCCTTTCGTGGTGAATTAATATAACGTTTTCGTAAAAAATACTAATGTCCGATGAGAATCCACTGAAGTTAAATAGTTTGTCATGTTCAAACTTTGAAAATATTCCTGATCAAATAGTTGAAGCTTTCCGATTGATGAACGTTATAACAATCACAGTTATAGCTTTCGAAGTTTATAGCATACTGACTATAGCGAACTAATAATAGACATTCTCTTTTGGCGCGTCACGTTAGTTATATTTATAGGCGTGGGAACGTTTTCTAGAAAATTCAGATTACGTAACAATACTGAGTTACATTTAAGCGTTTATGTATATACATATATTTTTGGTTCTTTCTCTCGAGAATCTTCTACAATTTTGGAGAATAGGCGGGAGTTTCGCAATACATATTTAAAGGTATAAGCTATGTATGTTTATAAATATAAGTTTAATCTAAACATATTAAAATGAATATATAGTAACAAATTCGTTACATCACAAATGTACGTTTCGACGAAGTCACTTGATTCCCTTAAAACTTTGCAACGATATTTGTTTATCATGCACTTTTTAAGATCACGATGGAGAAACAAATGTGACAAGACTAAACAACCAATAAGGGGATTCATTACTCACTATTCTCATTAAGAAACTGTTTTGGTAGTAATGATGATTCATCATTTTGTAAACTATTTAAATGTCTGGATGTTTGTTTCTCGGATACATATTCTTAAACCAAGGTATAAAAAGTTCCAAGTGAGAACTAATAAAATTAATGTGAACTGGAAAGTTTTGCTATTCTATTAAGTCCAAACGTCCTTGTGCTTCAAACCAATCTTCATGACCTTTGACTTGTAATTTTATCTTCCCTTTCTTAAGTTTTCAGGCCCTTATTTAGTTTTCCTAATAAACTAGATGTTTGATATTTCCTAATATAGTGTCAGATTCCCGTCCATTTATCTTATCCCCGATCACATATTCCTATAAGGCTTCAATTATGTTCCAAATCACTATGATTTATCCATTCTGCCAGTTTAACAGATTTACTTAAAATATTAACTCCAGTATTCTTTGGCCCAGCATTTGTTGAGTATTTCTGGTATTGTATCCACTTTCAAGATATCAGTTTTCAGTTCCATCAACTAAGCACTCGAAGAACAAAACAAACAATTTTCCTCATAGTGGATTTATTTGTAGTTCTCGTGTAGTTCTCTCCGATCTCTTTTAAGGATAGTATGAAGACAAACGTGGCAGTTTTAGGATAGAATATTAGACTCGAATAAAAATTACGTCCTCTATTCGTAGTTCATAAAAAGTTTTTTTTCAATTGTTAACCCCCCCGTGGCTTAGGTGGGCACAACACAGATAGCCCATTAAGTAGCTTTACATTTAACACAAACAAATAAAACTGTTGTTATTAATATCTTATATTTCATAGTTTACAAGTAGGAGCCACTAAATAATATAAACGTAGAAAGAGATGTGGGGGGGGATAACCAATGGGTAATTTTGTATACTGGTGGTTAACATGAAATCATGTTTAGAAGCAAATGATAGCCGTGGAATATATTTTGTTTTCGTCATTCCTAAGATCAGTGTATATATTTTTTGCTTGTTATTAAGGGCAAAGCCGCACGGGCCCAGCATGGCCAGGTGATTAGGGCACTCGACTCGCAATCTGTGGGTCGCGGGTACGAATCTCCGTCACACCAAACATGCTCGCCCTTTCAGCCATGGGGGCGTTATAATGTGACGGTCAATCCCACTATTCGTTGGTAAAAGAGTAGCCCAAGAGTTGGCGGTGGGTGGTGATGACTAGCTGCCTTCCCTCTAGTCTTACACTGCTAAATTAGGGACGGCTAGTGCAGATAGCCCTCGTGTAGCTTTGCGCGAAATTCAAAACAAACAAACAAACAAAGCCGCACAGTACACAATAGGCTATCTGTGCTGTGTCCACCACGAGTGTAGAGATCTGGTTTTTGACCTTCAGGCTTTCCCCTGAGCCACTGGGAAGCTGGGACAATAGCAGTAAATGATGTGCATGATGGGTTTGTTGCTTCAGGAATAGCAGTGTACATGCGTTTTTAACCATCTTCATGACACCAAAGTCACCATGAAATTACTTACAATACTTCAGAAGGTATTTTATTTTGAATTTTGTTGTTATCTCAAATAATAAAATAGTTACCCAACTATCTTTTGGGTACATACATTTTGAGACACCCTGCACATACATAGCTGTAAGTAAGTGCCATTTTGAAGAACTATTTTTTTTTGTTGGGTAATATCGGCGACAATTGCAAAAACGAAAGAGCGAATACATCACCTAGTCTTTAATTCTAGTTATTTCGACTTTTTTCTTTCGTCCACTATGCTCGTGATCCAGCGTCCTTTCAACTAGTTATATTCACTCTTCCAGAAAATATTCATTATATTTACACTCGAGTGAAACATAATGAGAATGCTCGTGAAAGAGACAACATACTGCTACACGTGTCATGACCACCAGGAACTGCAGACCACGGATATTCGTGTGGTCAGACACCGTGTTTCGCTCGTGGCTGAGTTGTTCCATGCTTAACAGGTTATAGAAAAATAAAAAAATTATATGACGTAAACGAACTCTGTATTTCAACCAATAAACGACTAAGATATATTCGGAATTCATAAGAAACTATACCTTTCAGTATGAGATGTTAAGAACAAGTGTTTCATGGTTACTTAATTTCTTCAGAAAGTTCTCGATGTCTAAAACGTTTTAATTAGTTGTGTTCTCGGTATATGACACCTGCCTTCTACGTTAAATAGGTTGTGTGTTTTACTGGATTGTTCCTTAAAGTCGGTTAACCACAGCTTTTCGCGTTAAACTTACTCTTGGTTGTTTAACTGGGTTAAGGAACTGAATTCGTGTACTGTTGATAATCTGTTTAGTCTTAGTTAGGTTTAATAGGATTATTTGCTGTTTTACTGGGCTAAGGAACTGGACGTGTATTGCTGATAATCTGTTTAGTCTTAGCTAGGTTTAATATGATTATTTGCTGGTTTACTGGGCTAAAGAACTGAACGTGTATTGCTGATAATCAGGTTAGTCTTAGCTAGGTTTAGTAGGATTCTTGGTTGTTTTACTAGACTAAGGAACTGGACGTGTATTGCTGATAATCAGGTTAATCTTAGTTAGGTTTAATAGGATTCTTGGTTGTTTTACTAGGCTAAGGAACAGAACGTGTATTGCTGATAATCTGGTTAGTCTTAGCTAGATTTAGTAGGATTCTCGGTTGTTTTACTGGGCTAAGGAACTGGACGTGTATTGCTGATAATCTGGTTAGTCTTAGCTAAGTGTAGTAGGATTCTTGGTTGTTTTACTGGGCTAAGAAACTGGACGTGTATTGCTGATAATCTGGTTAGTCTTAGGCTAACAGAATTCTCAAAACTCCTAGTAAACCAATATATTATACTTTATGCACATTAATCAGGGGTGTAACTTTGGTTTTAAAAGTAGGGAGGTGGAAGAATATGAATGGGACAAGTTCACAACTGAGAGGAACATGTCCCCCCCCCCTCATATATATCTTCTATGTATGACTCGATGTATTTGAATATCGACAGATTGACAGGCAGACGCGTTGATGATGATTTTTCAGAACCTTTATTATTAACACTTCCCACACGTGCCAGTCCAGCATCTTTTAGTACTGAGCCTAGGTGGGTCAACGGGGATCATTCCGGAAACCGATGATGTAGGGTTCTTTCGATGAATAAAGTTCGCGACAACTTCTAGAACGAAAAGAAAGAAACTAAATATTAATGAAAACATGACATGATGAAATCTACATGGATTGTACTGCACATTATACCACCCTTCTTTTATTTACTCTTCATTGAAGAAATGATTTAATTTGAAAATCGCTAGGGAAGTCATCGTGTAATTCGCTGTGCATCTGCTTCAACTTCAGTACTGCATCTTTGGGCCGTTAGTTTCACAAAATATTGAAACTAATGATTTTTTATACATGACTCCAATCCCCCTTTTTGAAGATAACGATACTATTGTGCTCGTTTGTTTGTTGTTGTATTTTTTTTTTAATGTGTCGCTGTCAATGCAGTAATCAATTGACGAATGTTCGATTCAACTGGTATGTCAAATCGATTTGGATATCTTCTAATAAGTTCTTCCCTCATAAAACCTGGACCCATGGTTTAGTTTAATTGCTACACTTCAACCATCACATTCACAACCACATCTAAAACATTTCAAACGTGTTTCATTGCTATATCATTTTACTTTATATTTACAACTTAACTTCTCCACGTTGGCTCTCATGGTATTGAGAGAGGTCATGGGTCTCGTCCAGCGACATGGACAGGTAGTTAGGGCGCTCGACTCACAATCTGAGGGTCGCGGGTTCGAAGCCCCGTCCCACTAAACATGCTCGCCCTTTCAGCTGAGGGGGCGTTATAATGTGACAGTCAATCCCACTATTCGTTGGTAAAAGAGTAGCCCAAGAGTTGGCGGTGGGTGGTGATGATTAGCTGCCTTCCCTCTAGTCTTACACTGTTAAATTAGGGACGACTAGCGTAGATAGCCCTCGTGTAGATTGCGCGAAATTCAAAACAAACAAACAAACAAGACGTTCCTTTCGGGAATGTCTCATGTTTTTGGATCCACATCATGATGCCGAGCTGGCTCGTGTTGCAGTTGTTAAAAACAGATATATATATAATATTTAGAATCTCCCTGCCTAAGTCAGAAAAATAGTGATCATATAATATATATATATATATATATATATGTATGTATGTGTGCGTGTGTGTATTTTATTTCTGCTGATTTCAAATATATATATATATATATATAACATTGTACTGATGATGAACATAATATAAACAAGAAAAGAACGTACTCGTATTATGAAGAAAGTGTGTGTGTGTTTGTGTTTTAAAGCAAAACCACAGTGGACTATCTGCTGTGTCCACCGAGGGGAATCGTATCCCTGATTTTAGCGTTGTAAATGCGCAGATTTGCCGCTGTGTAAGAAGAAAGAACAGACACCGTGTTTCGTATATCTTTTGTTTCGGTTCCGTCTGAAAAACGAAATCAGCTTCTGATATATCTTAACTGTGTGTGTGCAAGTATTATGTCTGTTAATTATATCTGTCGGTTATGGAGAATAATTCTGTGACAAATGTAGAACTATTTGCTGTCGCGTTCCATGGGTAACAAATACCACACGTTCTAGGTTGTGCTTCGGCTTTTAACGTGCGAACACTGACAACCTACTCACCTATTCTCTTGCGTATGAATTTAGAAACGAGGAGAATCAGTATTGTTTACAAAGCCCCGAGGAAACAATCAACAGAATTAAATATAGAAATATGTCTGACACTACAACATCACGTACTGAACTGTGCAATGAATATAACCAGTTTAAAACAATTACCTTCTTTAGACTTGATTTGGATCTTTATTTCTGTGCGTCAACAATAAAATGGATCATTCAAGCAACTGAACGAAAATAATTGTATTTGACTACAATTAACAGAATTCTCTTAAAGTCTTAATTAACAAAGCGAATCAGCCCAAAATCTGTTAAAAGGCAGATAGATTAACAAAAACAAAGGAGGTGGGGGTGGAACGATAAAACCTAATTTTGACCTCTTCTACTCTACTTTATTATATATGGAGAGAGAAAGTAACGATTGCTAAACAGATAAGTCCACTATTGTAGAATATATTTGAGATTTGATCTATGTATATGCGTGTCAAAGGACAGATAACGAACTATAAAAGCCACCTAAAGGCATTCAAACTAAGAGCGTGGAAATTGTTTTACTATGGAGGCAGATATAAAGAGAGAGAGAGAGAAAGAAAAGAAAATGTGATTTATGCAAGGTAGACAGACAGACACGCTACAGCGTTTTGTGACAAGAGAGGCGTGCTTGTGACTGACTGAAAGAGTGGGTGAGATAAGTATTACTTGTATAATCTATAATGACGTGTTTATTTTTATGATAAACAGCGGCCATACAAGAAAACATACCGTGTAAGCCAAACTGCTGTTCTTTAATGTTTATTGTTTACTGGCAGTTTACTTGGGCTACTCTTTATCAACATCACATTAAAACGCTCTCACAACCGGTGACGAACCCGAGAGTCTAGCGCCTTAACCACCAACTTATCACAGACCTCTGCGAATATTAAAGAAGAATCTCCACATAATCATGTAGAATACCTTAAATTCTCTGTATATATATGTGCGTGTGTGTGTTTTTCTGCAGATTTTTGCATATTTGGTTTGGTCTGCTTCCAGCCATAAGATTCTGCAAAACATCGTAAAGCGCATGAGCACAGAGGTGTGTCCAGTTAAGCCAATCACATCTGTGTATCTTTCTTTTAGGCTTACACATCACAGCAGAAGAGATGAAGGTTTGACCTTCAGATATCAGCTATTATATAAAGAAATATATTAATATTTACTTAAATAATTTTTGTTAAATTGATTTCGATGCCATGTTTTAACCTCCATCTATCTAAGGTTGTTGTCATGTCGATGTTTTAACATCCATATTTTGTATTTAATTGATAAGTTACAGCCATGAAGGATAAAGTAAACTATAAAAGAAAAACTATCTACACATACGTCAAACCAAACATGGAATAGTTATTAAATACATAATTACACATTTTTATTTTAAATAGCTATGTACGTGAGGTAGATCAGTCATCAAAGTTCAATCGGTTTAAAATCACTAGAGCCAAATAATAAAAAACAAACAAACTTCGAACTCAAAATCGAAGTGTTTCTTGGACAGTAATGGATATTTCTCTGACGAAACAAACATAATCTATCTCTAGAGGGAATTAACAAATTCATTTCACGATTAAATATGATAATATATCTTGCAACACACATGAAGCGGTTAACACAGGCCTGATAAATAGTTAAAAGTCCATATTCTTTAACTTTGTTTGAAACCGATGCTCTGTAAAGAAAGCCTTCTTTTGTAACAGCCAGATTGGTCTTCAGGCATTAAAATGTGAGCCCCAAACACTTAAACTATAAGTCATTTGACTGTAGAAGATGGCGTAATAAATTTGATAAAGGACTCTGAATGGAGAAACCCTCTTACACCGAGTCATAATATAGACTACTTTGGCAAGTTTTTTGAAATACTTTTAATATGCTCGTCCCATCTGAGGTTATTCTAAATAATAACTCCAAAAACTTTTATTGAATCAACTCTGGATGGTATATTTTCCTTAAAAACTTAAATCATCATTTACTTGTTCCCTTGATATAATCATATATTGTGACTTACAAATATTTAAAACTAGGCAGTTGTCGATAAGCCAGGTATTTACTGAAAACAACTCGTTTGCTATTTTGAAATAGTCCTACACGAAAACCAGCATCTGTAGTGAGTCATATCATCAACATACAGATGACGTGTATCTTTTAAACATATCGAAATAATCCCCGTCACACCAAACATGCTCGCCCTTTCAGCCGTGGGGGCGTTATAATGTGACGGTCAATCCCACTATTCGTTGGTAAAAGAGTAGCTCAAGAGTTGACGGTGGGTGATGATTACTAGCTGCGTTCCCTCTAGTCTTATACTGCTAAATTAGGGACGACTAGCGTAGATAGCCCTCGTGTAGATTGCGCGAAATTCAAAACAAACAAAAAATATATCGAAATTAAATCATTAACATAAATATTAAATACGAGGGGTCCAAAGATTGAACCTTGAAGAACCCCACAATGGAGACTAGCGAAATGAGACTTCATACCATTAATTGGGGAATAACATTGCCTATTTAGTAAATACGTTTAAAGAATATCATAAGTATTATCACATCGATCATAATGAGCACATATATAAAGTAAATCTGTGCAATTAATACTATCAAACGCCTTGGCAATATCAAGTAATAGCCAATAAACACTTTTCAGTAGATTTTAAGCCTTAAAAAGGTTTCTAGTAATAGCCAATAAACACTTTTCAGTAGATTTTAAGCCTTAAAAAGGTTTCTAGTAATAGCCAATAAACACTTTTCAGTAGATTTTAAGCCTTAAAAAGGTTTCTAGTAATAGCCAATAAACACTTTTCAGTAGATTTTAAGCCTTAAAAAGGTTTCTAGTAATAGCCAATAAACACTTTTCAGTAGATTTTAAGCCTTAAAAAGGTTTCTAGTAATAGCCAATAAACACTTTTCAGTAGATTTTTGTGCTTACTGAAACCAACCTGAGAATTACTTAAAATTTTATTTTTCTCAAGAAACACAAACATTCTATTGTAAAATATACACTCAATAATACGAATGAATGCAGATAAGATTGATCCCCACTCTTGTAGATGGGAACAATTTTAGCAATTTGAAGAATCTCGTGAAATTTACCAACTGTACATACTTTATTAACAAGTACAGTTAAGGGTTCAATAATTGGAACGCCAGCAGATTTAACCACTGTTGTCATCCCATCGAGCAGAAGAAGAACTAGAGAGTGTCTTTATGGCGGATGAATTTCAGTCACAATTACGAGTGCAAGATAAATAGTCTGACCTTTAGGCTTATCTTGACACTTAGTGTTAGTAGGAGTAACACCCTGCCTAGGAAAATAATCAGTAAAAATATCTGCAATACAGTAGTGTCAATAACAGAAGAACCTGTGTTGTTATAAACACGTGTTATATTTGCATTGTTATCGTTAGTCCTAACTAGTTGTTTGTTAATGGATCGCCATTTGTAACAAGAGTCATTATCCTGAAAACATTTGTCAGAATAACTAGCTTTGTGATCAGCTACTAGACGCTGATCAAGAATCTTAAGTTTAAATATTGTTACGTATCTG
>NW_013668422.1:0-3571 GCF_000517525.1 Limulus polyphemus | reverse complement strand
TGATGTTTAACATCCATATATTTAAGGTTTTTAGTTGTTGTCATGTCGATGCCATGTGTTGATGTTTAACATCCATATATTTAAGGTTTTTAGTTGTTGTCATGTCGATGCCATGTGTTGATGTTTAACATCCATATATTTAAGGTTTTTAGTTGTTGTCATGTCGATGCCATGTGTCAATGTTTTAACATCCATATATTTAAAGTTTTTATTTGCTGTCATGTCAACCCGTGCTACAAATAATAACTGGTAAATTATCCAATCATATACACATAAAAGCTATTGCACTTTGTCGAGTTTTTGAAAAAAAATGTTTCAGCTTTTCAAATTGGTAAACCTCAATGGCCTAGCTATATTTCATTACGACGTCTATTTTCTCAGAAGTTGTGTTACTACTCTATATTGTCTTGGCTTCTCAGTGACTCAGCGGTAATTCTGAAGGCTTATAATGCTAAAAATCGTGTTTCGATATCCGTGGTGGGCACAGCACAGATTGCCGGTTGTGTGTGTAGTGTAGCTTTGCGCTTAACAACAAACGTATTGTTTGCGATTACGTTGTTCTCTTATTTACTTTTGTAGAAACATAGATCTCAAAAAACGTATATAATATTTATATCAAAAAATAATATAACTTAAACTCGGCATCTAATCGATCTTCGTTTATCGACTATATTTATTTTTTTACTCACATTAATTAAATGACGTCAGTAACGGACAAAAATCTAGATAACTTGAAGTTTTTGTTTTTGCCGCGAGAATATTTTGGCCGACATGTTAACTAAATGTTTAAAGTACTTAAAAATACAAGCTTGTAAAAATACAAGGGTATAATGTGACGGTCAATCCAACTTTTCGTTGGAAAAGAGTGGATTAAGAGTTGGCGGCGGGTGATTTTGACTAGCTGCATTCCCTTTAATCTATCACTTCTACATTAAGGACGCCTAGCGCAGATAGCCCTCGAGCAGTTTTGCGCGAAATTCAACAATAACAACAAACTTCAACGCTTACATAGTTTTGTAAAACTGTACTATATAAAGTTGTTAGATGTCTTGGTGCTAATTCACACGCTAACGACACACGCCATATTTGTACAAATCTTGTACTATTAGAGAGTGGGCCAGTACTCTCTGTGTAGGGATGGTACGGACTCCCCTATTAAAGCAATGCAAAAGTCATCTGGATTTTCTTCTCTAAGGGTCATCAGAAGCTAGATAAGTAAGAGCTACCTGGCACAGTTGCTCCGTCTCCAGTGTATATGCCGCTCTTCAGCTATCCAGAGTGTCCCAAAGTCGAAAACCAGTGAATAGCCAAAACCGAGATTTCTTATTTTCTTTCATCATCATCTTTCTTCAACAGGCCTATCGCCTCCCTAGTTCTAACAGTAACTATAATTTCATCATCATTTGATAGAGCAAAACAGTTATCACAATCTTTGACTAACTATTTTATTATATTCTTTGCAAAATTTAAAAAAAAGAGAAAAGAAAATCATAATTCTAATGTAAACGATATTATCATTACCCCTTGAAGTTAGTTTTCTTACAGAAATTTGGTGTTCCTTTAAAAAGCTTAAGTACAAGGTGAAACAAGAATTACAATAATAGATGAACATTAGATGACTGTAACGTGTAGAATAATCAATGCTTTGTACACTATACAATTGGTGTCTTTAGGGAGCCAACCTCTATGTATGAAGTGAAGGAGTAAAAATAAAATCAATACAAATACAGGTAATCAGAAGCTAGATTTAAAGAGTTATCTGGTATATTTGCTCTACCTCCTGTGTATATATGCCACTTTTCAGTTATCCAGAGCTTCCCAAAGTCGAAAACCGACAAACAGCCGAAACCGAGATTTCTTATTTTCTTTCATCATCATGATCTTTCTTCGACAGGCTTAACGACTACCTAGTTCTAGCAGTAACAATAATTGTATCATCATTTGATAGAGAAAAACAGTCTTCACGATTGTTGACTACCTATTTTATTATTATTATTCTAGAATACACTGTATAATCTAGTAACCCACGTGCGTCATTTTATAAGAAAGTAAACAAACGAGTATAAGGAAAGAAAAATATCGCTAAATAAAAAACCTTTGTAGGACTGTCTACTGAACTTGGAAAAAAGGAACCAAACAAGATAGGAATGAAAGTAGACGTATCACTTGATCCGAATAATGATCACAAAGCAAACTAAGCCGTCTCGACTTAATATAGAGAATAAAACCCCTACATTACTGGCTTCATCACTGGCTAAACAAAGAGAAGTAGAATTTCCAATCGTAAAATGTTACTTCACTGTAAAATAGTCATAAAAGTAGCCTTCTAAAGTTAACTAAAGAAAAGGTATAATGATGAAAGCTGGGACAGCGGAATGTCTTCGGATTTACAATGCTAAAATCAGGGGTTCGATTCCCCTCGGTGGACACAACAGAGAGCCCGATGTGACTTTGCTATAAGAAAACACACACACACACTATCCAAATGCCAAGCTTTCGATAGACAAAGTGGGGAACCAGTAATGCAGGGATTTTATTCTCCATGTAAATTCCTAACATTAGGAACAGTATTCTGTAAACAGAAAAAGTGCGTGATATAATCTTCTAATAGCTTTCTCTTATCCAATTCTTTATCTTTTGCTAATATTCCACTCGCTTGCTCAGTATTAGCTGTACTCCTATATATTGTATAGTCTGACATGTTATACACACACAAAAATGAATGCTGAAACCTTCTGATCAGGTCATAAGTTTATCTTTTTATACAGTCATTTATATCGAAACCGAAAGTATAGATTGTAAGTTACAAGCATTTAATATTTCTTATACATGTAGGTATTTGTGTGACTGAAAGTACGGGATGTTATTTAAAACGTATGTCTGTATTTATATAGTGGTTTATCTATTTTATCAAACTGTGTAACGCTGTATAAACGAAATCGCTGACCAGAAGGAATACGCTTGATAAAAAGTTTAATCACTTCAAGGAAACCGCTTTCGTCGCTTCGTGCCACGTGGCGGAATTGATGCAGCGTTCTAGAAGCTACTGGTTCGGCTTCTACTAAGGTGCAGTAAAGATTGCACACGTAGGATGAGGTTGTGGTGGTGTACGTGCACAAGTGATGATGTTAGCAAAATGAAGTATTGCACAGCGCTTGTTGATATGGTAGAAGTTTCGTAGGGGCTTATTCCAGTCTCCATGACAGCACGAGCTGTTATATTTGTTAAAGTAATTCATCAGGACCCAAGTCTGACTTTTGTCACTTGGTGATTTCAGTTTATATATAGGCTGATAATATCAACAAGAAATTTACGAGATAAATATTTGATGAAAACGTTTGATGAGTTTTTAAGCGATAGACTAGACAGAGGGCAGCTAGTCGAAAGGAATCCCCACTAACTCTTGGATTAATTGGATGTGACCTTCACTCTTATAACGCACCCACGGCCCCAATGTTCAGAGCGAATATTTGCTGAATATATATGAGAAAAAAATATGTATACATACGTATGTACGTATATATGGGAAAAAGCTAAGTGCAATGTTAGAATCGTGTATGTGTATATATAT
>NW_013668421.1:152286-169991 GCF_000517525.1 Limulus polyphemus | reverse complement strand
TCAGTTAACACTGACCAAATTTTCAAGTACCACCTGCTGCTGCTAGTAAAATAATCTATAGTCAGTTAACACTGACCAACATATCAAGTACCACCTGCTGCTGCTAGTAAAATAATCTATAGTCAGTTAACACTGACCAACATATCAAGTACCACCTGCTGCTGCTAATAAAATAATCTATAGTCAGTTAACACTGACCAACATATCAAGTACCACCGGCTGCTGCTGCTAGTAAAATAATCTATAGTCAGTTAACACTGACCAACATATCAAGTACCACCTGCTGCTGCTAGTAAAGTAATCTATAGTCAGTTAACACTGACCAACATATGATGTTAAGAAATTAAAGTGCTAAATATAGCAACAGGTTGTTAAAAGAATATTTAAACTATATAACCGTTAAAAGGAAAAAAAACAAGTTGTCGGGCAAATATTAAATTTTAATATTCAGCCTTATGGTTTAAACATATAAGTTACATATATAATAATAATACAAGAAAACAAATGACATTTTATTAAACCTGTTTGTAACACTACATAACTCAAATGCAATAACGTACTTGTTCATAAACAGTCCATGCCAAAGCTGTCATAAGTGTTCTTCTGAGAACTCTAGGGACAAGACCTCTGAAATATCCTGCCAATCCATGTTCCTGAAATAACAGTGTCCTTGATGTATATAGCACGACATTCATTTACACTGCATTATAACGTTTAAACTTTCACATTATAGCATTACGTATTTTTGAAGCCTACGCAAGTAAAGGTACACAAGCCAAATAGAAACAATCAAATTAACAATAACTATCCACAAGGAAAGTGAAGAACCATAAAGAAATTAAAAGTAAGGATGGAAAAGCATGCATGAAAAAACAAAACAAAAAACTTTACAACAAAAGTACTACGACACATTATTTGAGCAGGTACATTACATTTCGAATACCTTATTGATATGACCGACTGCTATAGAGACGCTAGTAAATTTTCTGGGGTACAACTGTATGTGAGTTTTGATGACATCAGCTGGCTGGGTGCAAGTCGAGGCCACTAATCCTGCAAACGTTCCACAGAAAAATATTGTTGGAACTTGAGTCATTCCATCCCTCCATGCTGAAGAAACATTAAAACAAAAAAAATGTAACTATATATTTATTGTAGCATTTTGCATTATACTTAAGGATTTCTCTGTTCACCTAATTCACCTAATTTTTTTTTTTTTTTGTTCATGCACTATCTCTGTCAAAAAAAAGTGAACTAAGGCATTCGTCTATAGAAAACAAATTATTTAAACCAAAAATACAAGACCTTGTATAAAGCATTCCCTTAATACTAACACTCAGGTTCAAATTTGATCAGTTATGCCATGCCCTGCAGGACATTATGAGTTTTTATAGTTCCTTTTTTTATTAATTATTTTATTTCTGATTACAAAGGATTTTTTCCCAGGTGCCCAACATTTGACGATTATTATTCCAAAGTGCCCTGGAAAAAATTATGTCACAACCCAGGGTGTACTGTATAAGAGCTTGCAGGGTACTATGGGACATAATGATACTCATGGGCATGGTGTAATGGGTCATTTATAGGTCAGTATTTAAAAAACTTAATGAATAAAATTTATGCAAAATGAGAGTTTAAGTACTTACATTCAGGTACAGCTTTCTTTGTTTGTGTGTAGAACATCAAATACAAGCCTGAAAAAGGTGCATCTCGTAGCAAGGTAGGTATCAGTCCACTAAATAAACCTAGATCAATAGAACAAAAAATATAATAGTAAATTTTTCTAAGTTAAGTACATTTTATTTATTTATTTTTACTTTTTTTTTAAAGATTTCTTTCTACATTACGTTAAGACTACTTAATGAATCAGCTTTAACAATTAGGGAAGTATTTCATAATTAAAATATTTTTTAGGATATTTCTTACTTCTTGACGTATAAATACAGTTTTCTGTAGAAGCAAAATTCAAGATTATCATTAAATTTGATGCATTAAATGTACTAAATTCAGACAGTAGAAATCTTGACAACATCTCTACTGTGGAACGATCTGCTATGAACAAAAAGTGATGCAACCGCTTTGCTATTTCTGCCTAGTTTCTCAACTCTACTGCTACACCTCCTCACTTCCAATCCACTTCCCATCTTACATCAATTTTCTTGGAGAATGAACGCTACTGAAAATCCTTGCAGAGATTTTGCTCACTTTTAGTACATTTGTGCATGTTTTCCACACTTTCAAGAGAAAGAACATGGAGGAGTGCAGTCCCCTTAATTCTTCCATCCTGGGTACCCCTTTAAACACTTTTCTGCAAAATTCTCTGGCCAAATGCAGTAGAAACAAGTAATTTTTGTCAACCCTTAATGGGTGCATTACAAGAGCTTCAAAAAAGAAAGCACAATATAGACTGAGAGCTCACTTTTCACTTGTAGACTTTAACGAAAGGCAGAGCTGAATATGCAATTTGCTACTAAAAAAAAAAGTCAACATGTAAATTTATTTTATTTTTAAGTAATCATGAGCTACAAATAAATTAACAGAGATATGCTAAAAGAAAAAAAAAGAGTCCACTTGCCCTTGAAACCCTCTGTAGTGTGAATAACTTTCAAAGCTTGCAATATACCACCATATTTGTAGACACCACTCTGGACAAAAGAAGAAGTAATTAATATGATAATCCATTATCGTCAACTATGACACAACAACATCTTGTTTGTACCATATTATTGCCTATTATCACAATTACATGTATAATACACTTACATAGTATAAGTAGTTGCACAAACAGTAAACATTTAATTTGCTTACACTTTCTACAAGTTATAAGGAGTTAAACCTCGCATGAAAAGTTATGGTGCAATAAATTTAAACGATACACTTTCAAACCAGTTTTTGCGCCATTCTATTCTGCATTATTCACAACTTTCTACAGGCTATTATATTCAGTTAAAATGAGCATAATGCTTTCAGTTAACATGTACAAAAACAACTTGACAAGTGTCAAAGCTTTTAATTGGATTAATGCGCAAAATCCTAGATAACCTTATACGATTCCCAATAACAAGGTTATCCAGCTATGGCTAGTGTTTACAAAAATGTTCTTAAGATATTTTTACACTGACAGTTTGAACTAACACTGTGACAAGATCGATACCCGTATGAACTTCTCACATAAATGGTAGAGATGTACATGTATAGCACCAACAAATTTTGGCTCAGTACAAACATATAACTACTGGATAAAAACAAAACAAAGCTCTGGTGATTGATCATTATCAGAAATGATTCAAATAAAAATCATCACCAGTGCATGAAAACATTAACAGCATTTTGCAATATAATTGTTAATACTTATTTTAAAAATCATCAGATACACATCTTTTAAATTTTAATGATACTTAAAACATGAATACATTTTGTATAATTGATTTCTTTGGTTGAATTTCATGTAAAGCTATTCCAGAGATACGTGTACTAGCCATCCATAATTTTGAAATGATAGGCTAGAGAGAAGAGCAACTAATTAACACTCCTAATTCTTGAGCTACTCTTTAACAACAAGAATGGGATTGAAAATCATTTTATAATGCCACTCTTATGCTAAAAAAGGCACGTTTAATGACATAATTCAATCCTATGACCTGCAAACTAAGACTCGAGCACTCTTATTGCAAGGCCATGTATAGGTGGAAAAACTAAATTACACTTTGATAAAATATGCATATGTTACTAACTACATTTTCACTTACATTTCCAGACAAACTAGTATGTACTAAATCAGCATTATAGAAAACCTATCACATCAGTTGTTTCCTTTGATAGATATTTATCTAGTTCGAATAACTTACAAGTATTAAAAAAAAATCCTATTCTCATAATTAAGTTGTTTCAGCATTTACAAACTGTAATAATTATAAACACCCTGCTCTTTCAATATCAATGACGGTAATGTATTGTGTTCAAATTATACAGAAAGAGTTAAATTAGGACTTAATTCACTATGTCTGCAGAACTATTCAAATTAAACAGATTTCACAATCTTCGCTACATAATAGCAGACATCTGAAATTAGTGGATGTGCTACGGTCTAAAGGTTACAACAGTATAGAAATGATAGTGCAAGTTTACGTCATGGTGGTAAGTTAATCCATATAAAAAAAACTTTATAGATTGTAGTTAAATGTTTGAAATAAAGATTTTATTCTTATGTATCTGATAAGCCTTGTGATTTGGGTCTTTTAAAAAAAAAGTTTATGGTGCACCAAAATTACTGATGCAATTACATAGTTAAGATTGTGAAGTCTGTCTGTTTAATTTGAACAGTCCTTCAGACATAGTGAATTTTGAATTATGTTTAATTGTCTGCATGATTTTAAGACAATACATTGCATCCATGTGATGTTGTAAGAGCATGATGTTTGTAATTATTACAGCTTATAAATGTTAGCACACACTCCTAGTGTCCACCACTGTTTGCAATGTCCTGTGTATTATGTCTAAAAGAAGATATACAAAATCGAAATATATATTCTTGACCTTTATTTGTGCATCATACCTCGTATCTAGTTTTGATAACTGTGATTGGCAAGAGAATAACACCAGCAAATGACCTTGCCATAACACCCAAACATATTGCATCTAATGGGGAAGGATCACTCTTCCTGTATAAACACGGGGAAAAAAAATCACAAATGTGTATAAAATAATAAGATCCAATATATAAAATACCGAAGTTTGCCTCTTAACCTTGTGTTAGACTTCTATAAAAACTTTCCACAGTCACTCTTCCGGGGTCCGAGCGGATCCCCCACATCATAAAAAAATCAATTCAAAAATATTTGAATAACAATAAACTATTATTTTGGAAACAAGAAACACTAACACTCAAAATCTTTTCCTTTATTAATCAATAAATGAATATTAAATATTACAACGCGTTTCTTTTTTACCACCTAAACTAAGTCTAACAATTTAACACAAACTAGCCCTATACTGAAGCTTCTGATGGTTACAAAATATTTGGGGTCTGTGAAGACCCCAGAAGACTAACGCAGGGCTAAGGTTTACCACATCAATGTACTTCATCACCTTTTCTACAATTTTTTCTTCTTGTACAGTTTTTTTGCCATTAATTAAAATTCCTGAAAACAATTATCTAATTTACAACCTAAAGCAGGTCAAATAAAATTACGTTTCATTATTTATTCTTTCTTAGGTCTCGCTTAAGGCTATTAATTCTCTGAACGAGTCACTACTTTTTAAAGCTATTTTCTGAGTGCAGTATATGAATTTTTGGAATCAAAATACAAAGATCTTTTTAGTTAAAAAGTGAGTTGGGCTATCAAAATACAGCAAACAGTTATAAAACTTTTCATTAAGATTACAAAAGAACAAAAATATACAAAATCATAAATCGACATCATAAATGTACGTTTATGTTACTAACATTACAGTTCAACCACGACAAACAATACAATACTGTTAAAACGATAATCATAATTTCTAATATAACAGATATCACAAAGCAGAACCATTGTTACAAAATAATGTGAGTCACCCACTGAATCCATTGTTGTAAGGCATTCAGTTTATATACATAAAGGTAACAATACTGAAAAGAAAGACATATTGTTTTCAAAAATTCTATCAATATGAAATTGGATGTGGGGTCCAACTGCCACCTCCTCATGCCCTCCTTCTCTAAGTTTTACTGATTTGGTAGTTTTACTATATATTAGATACCCTTTAAACATTCAACAATGGAATCATGATGCCCTTCCATTCTTTAAAGTTTCGGTCTCTTTTAAACAGAGAAGTAAATACAGGTCATTGAACTTATCTAAAAATAACGCTAAATGAAAAACCAAAATTTTAATAGAATTCACTTAAAGTTAGAGACTTCAAAAATACATCTTATTTCTACCCTCACGATCATATTTCCAAGTTAAATTAAAAACTTACGCCAGTGCTCGCTGTAACCAGTTAAGGGAACAAAAGTATAGCCCAACCCCAGGAACACAACGAGTCATAGACTGAAAGAAAACATATCAGTCACAATCATCTGTATAAACCCTTAACAACAAAAGATATTTACACAACCATCATTTTAAACAATTCATATAAAGCTGAGTATTGCTTTTATTTCCGGTTATTCAATGCCGTATGTATTATTGATGATTTATGTTTTTGTCAATTATTAATTTTGTAAATGTACATTATATGCAAGTCTCAAAAATGAAAACATTATACAATTTGAAAAAGAAGAACAAATACACATTAACATTTTTTTTAAATAAAAATTCAGAAACATAGTTGTCTCGTCTTATCTCATTAGTACAACGAAAACAAACAAATAACATAGGATTAAATACAATCTCTGTACAAAAGTGTAAATCAAACAGTAAAGAAGTAACTTATTTTTCACACAACTAAGTTTAACTCATTTTCAAAATGCTACAAAGAACAATGAACACCACAAGAAAACAAGTATCAGTCATCTTTTATAGACCAAACAACAAACTAACTTACTGGAACAGTTCCCTTCCAAAGACCAGTCACTTTTTCATTTTTGACAACATGGAATAACAAGGAAACCATTCCAAGTCCTGCAGTTCTGGAGAAAGAAGGAAAAATAATAACAATAATTAGGTCTAATTAGAAAATTAATGGACACAAGCAGTAACACTAAATTAGATAGAAGTATTAATGCCAGTAAAAACAAATCCTGCTAAAGTCTTAATGGTACTGTAATAAAATGTGTGTACACAGTTAAGACAGAGTAATGGTCAAATATAATACGAAACATTTTACACACGTGTTTTGCTGATTTCAAAATACACTTAGAATTTGTTGAAATTTCTCAATCATAAAGTTAGGCTATTTGGATTAAACCATAGTTTTTTACCTAAATTCATCTAACAACACTAAAATAAAGTTGTTGTAACATCCAATCTCAATAAACATATGGAGTACTTTATAAACAAAAACTTTAAAGACCCCAATTTTGATAAAACTTCAAACTAACTAAATTTTCAAAATGTTTTGAAAACTTCACTTCTAAAAAGAAAGATGAGCAAGAATGTAATTTAGTTCCAGTTAGACAACATTTTTCTCCATGACTTAAGTATTCCTTAAATTTAAAGAATACCTTTCAAACTTAAGATAAATTTCTAATTTCACTTTCGTTTTTGTTTTTCTGTGACAATATTAACACACCTTGCTTGAATAGGACTTTGTAACCTTGTCTTCACAAGATCAAGTGGTTGAAATAGGAGAGTTGAGCAGATGCCACTGAACGAGCCTGCTAAAAAGGACTTCAGAACAGGGTACTGTTCATAAAAAGAAATTAATTAAGAAAGTACAAGGTATATTAGAAGTGACATTCATATATTGCAATAATATATCATACATGAAACTATTTTTAAATGTGGAAAATAGCACGATAAATCATTTAAAAGTTTACAAGAAAACTTTATTAGTCAATAATTGAATATGCAGGAGAACACAGTTTTATCTCTTATTAGGAACCATTCAACTAAAGTGAAAGACGAAATAGTCAAAAGGGTTTCTGACAAGGATAAGTCCTGGATATTTATGTTTAATGACTTTAAGATATTTTTGAATAAAAGCTGACATATTTCTACTGCTAAACTTTGATATGGCTCATCTTACAAGTTTCATAATGGAGAGAACATACATCATCTGGACGTAATAATAATGAAAAAAAATATCTAATTTCCCTCTCAAGCTAAAAAAAAAAAAATCAATTATCAACTTTCTTTAAACTTCTTTATAGAAACTTTATGAAAGTATGCATAATATCACAAAATGTTTAGTCATTTTATGTAAATTATCTTTAAATTATGTACCGGAATGCCCTTATTCTTTTAATCTATCCACCATAAATTTCAAAAATATTTTAAATTTTAACAAATTTCTGACTCAAACAACCAAGTATTTGTCTAAACTAAATGTGAGGATTGTATTCAAAATAACTGCCCGATTCTTCTTGTTCTTAAAGCACAGCATTGAGCACTTCTATCCAAGTATATACGTGCATTTCAAACAGAATATTTGTTCAGAGCCAATATCTTTTGAACCATAAACCATTCTAGTGCTATTTTCTTTGAATTACATCAAAATATTTGGTTTTTATATTCTAATGGTCCATTATTCCGAAACAAATTGCTAGAACATTTTGCTGTAAAAGTCAGAATGCCAGTTGTACTCTGTAACTAAATAGGTGGGCTCTGCCAATCAGATTTAGAGTTGTTGCCGCAAAATTAGTTATTTTAGAAAAGTTTACTGAAGCAGCATATAACACGCACAAAACATACACTCTCACAACCATTATATATCATCATTGGCTGTCCATTGGTCAGGTTTCAGTGGATCAAAGTTTCCTTAATCACACCTTTTCTAAGGATATCCTCAAAGAAAGAGGTAGGTGTTGAGGTCCTTGACTAAGGCTGCTTAAACATATGGGAAGCATCCCTGTTCTGCTGTTGCTTCATTCAGCACAGCTATCACATCTGGACTGCCTACATTCAGAGCTTAGACTTCCAGCTCCTTGAGTCTGCCATCATCACCTCAACTCCATCACCACAGGGCTTCTTCCACCATGCGTACACTAGGTTTTAAGGTGTGTTAGTGAATGCACCAGCCATTGACACACCCTCTGGGTTCCCAGGAATCTGATCCAGTGGTGTACAACTGGAAAAGCCAAGAGCTGCCCCACAGACCCATCTTAGTTCACTATGATCTGTAGTCTCCTGCCATCATCTCCAATTAGACCCATCTTAGTTCACTATGATCTGAAGTCTCCTGCCATCATCTCCAATCAGACCCATCTTAGTTCACTATGCCCTTAAGTCTCCTGCCATCATCTCCAATAAGACTCATCTTAGTTCACTATGCCCTGTAGTCTCCTACTATCATCTCCAATTAGACCCATCTTAGTTCACTATGCCCTTAAGTCTCCTGCCATCATCTCCAATCAGACCCATCTTAGTTCACTATGCCCTGTAGTCTCCTGCCACCATCTCCAATCAGACCCATCTTAGTTCACTATGCCCTGTAGTCTCCTGCCATCATCTCCAATGGGATCTTCTGCCAATGATTGTATTCACCATTGTTTCTGCATAGAATTGTAAGTGGGATACCCCACCCCCTAAATGACCATTTCTCCTCATACTTGGAGAGTTCATACACCCTTGTTTCACTGGGTCTTGTTTTTAAATCACATAAGGAGTCCAGACACCCTCTTCACCTAGAGAGCTTGGCAAGTACATCTGTTTAGATACATACACACCCAAAGCTAATTATTTTTGATATTTCATTATACACATTTAATACTAATTACATACAAAATTTCATAACATTATAATTAGAGGCATTATTATGCATAAAGTATCATCCTATAAATTATAACATTTTTCACACTTGCTCAGTTTCTTCTACCGTGATGTTCATTTGTGTTAAGCCAACATCTTTTGATTTGGCATGACAACATAGCTTCTACACATACACAAGAAAAATTAATTGCTAATATAAAATAATTAATAATGTACAAAACAATAATTCAATTGAACATAAAGAACAAAACTAAAAAAAGGGGAGTTACTTATAACAGTAATAATAAAAAAAAAGGTCAAAATATGTAGACATATTATTTATTAAGACCACTTTTTTTTTATTCAGTTTCATAAGGTCGTTATATATATAGTGCATTACACAAATAAAATAGTAACTAATTACTTTAAACTTTCTACATAATGATGTCCTTGGCATGTAGTTTTTGAAACAAGTCCAAGATTACTCTCAAGGTACTTTACTGATACAAATTCTACATTGAGGTCATATTGACTTGCTATGGTAGTATTAGCTAGTAGTATGGTTAGTTTATTCATTATGTAAAAATTTACTGATTTAACTACATGTTTTAAGCACTAATATCTATTTTTGCACCAAAGACACATAAACACTATTTTAAAAAAACATCAGAAAAAATATTTTTTGTTAAAATTTCACAAAAATTATATCACCAATGATGTTCACATACTATTCCATTTTTTTTTAAAACAACAAAAGTCCTTGTCAAATACAGCTTTTTCAACCTTCTGATTTTACAAACTGTTACTATAAGAATAATAATTTTTTTAATTCACTGAAACTAAAACAGAGGTTGTAAAAGAATTTATTACCTTGTATTTTATAAACCATGAATTTTAAATGTGATAAACCTTTAAATAAGAATTTCATATTTTCTTCCTCTTACTTAAGAAATCATTTTAAATACCCTCATATCATTATTTATGTAAATTATATTACATCACAGAATTTTTATTTCTCTAAGGGTATTTCCTGCAGAGCTACAGCAGTATCTTTCTTTAAAAATCAACCATTTCATGTAAATAAATCTTAAAAATCACGTTTTATCTTGAATCTAGTAAAGAAGGGATTGATTGTAAAACAGAAAAGAAATTAAATGTGTTTAACATATCTACAAGACACTTCTGGTGTCCAAATTCAAAACTGTTCCATTGTTTAACTGCATCAAAACGATATCTAGTAATATTTCTATATTATGGTAAAAGAATTATAAAAATCTATCTTACCAAATACTAAGCAGAGAAGACATGAAAGACCTAAATTATCATGTGTGAAAATTAGGTCTATCCACACAAGCTCACGTAAATTCTCTAAATATGGGTATACCAACTGGGAGTGAGGAATGCACACTGAAAAACTTACCACGGATCTCCTGGGAAAAAGAACAATACCTAATGCAACAAAGTACATGAAGGCCCAGTAAGAGGTGGAAAGTGGTGTAGAAAGACATTTCCACTCAGTAGCTATATCCTTCCCCACAAAAAATGAATCAGGAAAGGAAGGAATTATCAGCCGACCGTAAGACACGAACTAAAGCCTGTGCTTCCTCAGCAGATTTCATTGACCCCGAGACCTGGAGGTTCATGTCAGAATCATTGTCTGCTATCGCAAGGAATCTATCATTCGCCATATTAAATCTCAAATTCATATAAACAAATTAGAATTCAGAAAATGAATATTTTGAAAACAAATGAGTAGAAACAATGGAAATCAAACACAAGAAGTTGAGACCAATATAAGTTAGTGATCAAGTGTAATCAAATTTTTTGTAGTCACACGGAGAGCAAGTTAAAACACACATCTATACGCTAAAATGCCAATCAAGAAAGTGACGATTGTACTAGAATAGAAGAGGGAACTACCTGCACTAGTATAGATGGTGCAATATGATTGGTGGAAGGTAGTCACATGATCAGCACATGTGCAAAAATGAAGGAGTAAGAAAAGACTGGTGTCCTGTTAGTGATAAAATTTTTAGCAATGCTTAGAGGGCAGATTAAGGTTGAGAGAAAGAGCTTTGTACGAGTAGTGGTTGTACCATTTTGGAAATCACATCACATACTCAACTACGGTAGAAAAAATAATCACATCCTTCCTATTAATGGATAAGTGTTAAAAATAATTTTTGCTACCAAATTTTTCACCTTTTTTAAAATTAGGCCCCAGTCTACACTCATAAAAAAATGTAAACAAAAAAGTGGTATACGAGCCTGAAAAGTTTGAGAACAACTGTTCTATAGCTTTCTTGCGACTAAGTGCTACATAACATACTTACAGTGCTTATGAGGTCAGCCATACCACTGAAAAAAGGAACTTGATTCTTTTTTTACTTCCTTGCAGTTTACAGTAGTAACATCAAATTCAGTTACTGTATTCAGTGAGTTTTACCATATTAGTAAAACACCTAGTTCCTCCAGAATTCTCTCCTGTAGACACTTTTTATAAATTCAACACATGCAAAGCTTATGTCACTCCATCACGAAATCCCTCTGAAATCAAAACAGAATTTATATACATATTAGAAATGTTCATCAACTCAACATACACAACTACAGAACAGTAAAGTTCCAATTTTGTCAGATTGCTCAGTTCAGTGTTAATCTAAATTAAGTTTTACTTTCAGACAAGAAATTTCTCAGTGCAAAGAGCATTTATTTATTTTATTTGTGTGTGTGTTATATGTGTTCATATATCACGTATACCAGTGATTATATGAGTCTACAACAGTCAAATGGCAACATTCGTGCATCATAACCTTTTATGTACACTAGCAGCAATAACAATTCAAAAGTTTTATAATAAAAGAATGATGTACAATCAGCTACTTAATATAACTTACCAGCATTTACGTACAGTTAAAACTTCACAAATGCTAATAAGCACCTTTATCATGTACTTCGTAACTGTCAATATACTTTACAAGAACTGTACGTTACATGAGCATTCAACAGAGCTTCACTATATATACTAGCACACAATTATACTAATGTTTTGAGGCAACTGGGTCATATAAAAAAAAATATATATCCTGTAAGTTAGACATTTAATTTAATAATGAGCATAGCCTTGTATATTCCCCTTACGGTGACACACATATACAAGTGGTTTCAAATCTCAACAGCTAACATACACATAAATGAATGAAGATAAAATAAAAATTAGGTTGCACATACACACCCTTAAAGGCACTAATTATATGTGGGGATAAACATTTTGGTGTTTATCAGATGCTAATTTTTATCTTATGAAGTAAAATTGAAATGCACCTTAACCACATTCATGTTGGTTCTCTTTGATTATGGCTTATATTTATTAAGAAGAAAAGACCATTACTAAACCATCTGAAAATGTCAGTTTAAAAGATTCCAAATTGCAATGATGCCCCCTAATCTGAAGTTAACAATGATAACAAAAAACAACAACAAAGGAAGCCTTCTGTTATTAATATAAATACAGCTCAAGAGTGGGAAGGAAGGAGGGACTAGTATAAAAACAATCAATCAACCTAGGGCCCAGTGTGTATCCATATAGAAAATAAACAATATAAAAATAGTCAACATAAATGTAGCTCTAATTTAAAAACAAAAACAAAAAAAACTAGCCTATACTTTACAGGATAACTCTTATCACCCTCTTTTAAAAACAGGAATAACATTATCAACTTCCCAATCCTCAGGCATCTGTCCACTGACCTACTGAAAATCTATAGAGGATTGTATATCTGATATATGATCTCATTTAAATTAAAAGTTTAGCATTATGGGAAAAACCTAGTTTGGCCAAGTACTCTAGAATGATTAGTATTTTTTTTTTTTCACATTTCACAAGAGTAATTTAGCTTGAGATTTATCAAGTGCAGATCTTAATTTATAGCTTATTTTTCTCTGTTGTTGCAGACCTTAAAAACTTAAGAATGTCTGGGTTTTAAAATTATAAATACACAATCCTGACAAAGATCGATTTAGCACTCATTGTCTGATAACTGAGAAATCTTTAGGTTTTAGCTTTCAGTGACAAACCAAAAAGAAGATATACTATATTAACTTAAACATAATTACTACAAAAAAGTAATAACAATGAGAAGAAAAATAAAACTAACATAAAAGGTGAATACAACAATACGCGCACGATTCATCTCGATCAAGATAAGAGTACAATAATATAAAAAAAAAATCCATGGCTAAATTATAAATTAATTTATATTACTGTAGTCTGTACTATAGGCTTTAATGTATTACTGATAGTAATAGTATTATTAATTGCAATCAAAATGCATATACTTTTGCTACAATTACATAATAAAACTATTCTGTGCAAAATTATAAATGTTCATGTAACTCATATAAATTTAATTAGTGAAAATGTTGAGTTAGCTAGGCTTATCCAAGCAATGAAGCGGGCAGTTAAATTTTGCCATATTGAACTTGCAAAGTAATTGAACTTTGAAGCATAACTGTAAAGTATAGTATATATATATAATAGTATATCATGTAACGAAAGAAACGTCTTTAGATTGCATCATTCTCAAGGCTGTTCCTCGTTTCTGGGTCATATATTTAGGTTTGTGTAACCTTGAGTTACCCAACTGGTCACGTGAGAGTGGTGGCGTATGTTTGGAGAAACTCTAAAGATAAGCAGTAAACAGAGAAGTAAGACGCTTAAAAATAAAATGATGTTATCTTTCTCGTACTGTCCAATGTCAAGTATAGTCAGCATATGAGATGTTATGCTTTTAATGTTTTATTGCAAATTGTGTCATAGGAAAATACAAATTGCTATTTTAAAATGGGTAAGAAATTACTGACTTAAGCAATCTTGAATATAAATTCACTGAATAGTAAATAACGTATTTTAGTAAGTATTGGTACCTTAAATTCTAAGCTTGTTTGTATATGTGTGTGTCAAGTAAAACTCTTATCCACCTTATGTAAAACACAAAAAACAGTGAATATTCTGGTTTCATGTGGTTAACTAGATTTGCAAATGCAAAATAGATAAGTACATAATTAACACAAATAGCAACCGTATCACTTAGAATTACACAGCTGTTATGACATATCATACCATCTTCATACGCGTAGATAGATAGCTTTAGATAACAAATGTCTATCTGAATCGAACAAAAATGACTAAAACCACACTTTGGCTGCATTTTATTAGGGGAGTATTCTTCTGTTCAGTATTAGAACCCTTCAGTTGGACTGGGCATACGATTCTTGGGCGTTTCGACTAAGACTGTATGTTTTGACCTAACACGACTGTTTGTATCTGGAATTTAAAGAGTGACTTTGTCGGCAGAGGTATACATCAAAGAAGGCATAATTGAAATGCTATTATATGAATTTGGAGCTTCACAACGTCGTTATAGTCCATGACGTTATTTCCAGTTGTGCTGCATCTAACCATCGTCCATCTTGAAAATAGCCCTACACGTATAGTTTTCGTTGCAAAAGGCTCCCTCGTAAGGTTGTCATATCTAAAGCACACCGCTCTTCCAGCTATTGTATGAGGAGATTGGTTTCCTAAGTCTAGTTCCACAGAAATTCAACGATATTAGCATTACGTCTTTATATGGAATAGCATGAATATTTGTTTCATTCTCTGGTTACTTACGACTTGTTGCAGACCTTTTTCTGGGTGGGCCTGGTTCTCAAGTTGATCCGTTTTTTTTTTCCTATGCCATTAAATACTGGATATCTTCGATTAATCGTTTCAGAAAATCTAAGTCCAATCAGAACACGTATTTATGATAAGAGTGTATGAATATGTTGCGTTGGAAAGGGGTGTTATATACCTATCTCAAATTCCATCAGTTTTTTGGGGCATCATACAAATCTATTGTTGCGTCAGCGAGGTCACGTGACTAGTATCACGACACGTCCTTCTCGAACCTTCGTGAATTGTCGGGAGTCTACTAGATTGGGGGTAGTCTGGTATATATATAAGACGGTTACAAAGTGACGGGACAATATGTGTGTAATTGAACGGAGTATTGTTGAAGTCGAGCACGTGAGACCTTCGTTGAGAATTATAGCGTTTGTTATAGAGGGACTGTTGAAATTAAGTGTATCGCAAAGTTATATTCAGAAAGAATAAACCAGTTTTATTTAAGAAAGGACTTGTGTCACAAAAGTTTCGTCAGAACGAATTTACGGAAAATTAACTAACGAACGGAGACGTAACACTATGAAACGTAGTTCTGACACCTGACATTCCACAATGGCTTTACATCGGCTATGGTTGTTAGGTAACTTGGTGATTTGCATATTCAAAAATCGTTTTCCTATAACGCACTCAAGTCTCTTGTACTCTTTTCTTATTAGACACCTGGATTGGGCAAATAAAGTATTTTTTAGTATTCCTTTACGACTTTAATTAATCCCACCTAGTTTAGGGACGGGCGATATTTTTGTAAACCAAGAATTCTTACACGCGGGTGGCTGGTCCAGTCGGCAAACATAAAGACCAGCATGTTCGGTGACGGGGATTGTAACTCAAAACCTTCAAATTACGGGTGGAGTGCCCTAACTATCAAGCCATGCCAGGCCTAAGTAAAGTATGATACAGTAAATGAAAAAGATACTCTGCACAACAAAGTGAAAGTTAAACACGGAAAAAAATTCAGTTACAATAAATAAACAAATCTTTATTTTCTACATTTATTGAGTTCACTCAACGGTATCGGGCAAAAACGTAATAACAAAATAACGTTATTTTCCAGGTTTGTGAAAAAAAAGAAAGGCTTGAAGTAACTAGAAACACATGAAATGCAACGATAATATTTGTGAAAAAGGTTTGTTTTTTGGCGCAAAGCAATTAGGAGAACCACAAGTCGTCTAACAAAGAAAAAACAAAGTTGTTGCAGACAAAATCTGGGTACGCTATGGATGAACACTCTCCACCAAAAACTGGATTTCTCTTCTATTTTAAAGTAATTATTTCTAAGGCTAATGAATAATTTTAAAGAAACATTACTCATCGTTTTCGTTCTTTCTTGTGTGTTGAAGATAGTTACAAAAACATGATAATTTCTAAATTCGCCAATAGATGGCGTTTAATACTGTTAAAGGGATCAATGGGAATATTGTACCTTAGGAATGTAACTGGTAGCTCTTTCCCTCTACGTACCACGCCCATCTAGGCCGTTGTTGAGCATGGTCTTCCACTGATCTCTGTCTCCCGTTGCCCTTATCAGTTCTATAGTGGTCATTCCTAGTACCTTGGCAATTGTTGATAGCAACATCTGTCTTCCTTTACTTTCTTGGGATTTTTCCTATCCTTATGATGTTTTCAATCTCTCCTTTTCTCAGGATACGTCCTATAAAAATGGTATATAGTTTCTAAATCATCCCATAGATGTCAGTCAGTATTGATGGCAGTATTTTTGTTAGTTTTTTTGTTTTTTTTCTAAAAATTTTTCAACGTAATGGGTAACCTGCGAATATCTGTCTCTAATTTTGTGCATCCACAGTCCCAAAGTGCGAAGCGCATTTTTTGCGATACCGGAATCATTGGATTTACAGTTTATTCTCGCCTGGCCCATACGCAAGTGAAAGGAGTGAAATAGAGAATTAAACAATGCACTCCAGTGTCATACGTCACGAGGTATCATTAACACCGTTAGGAATATTACATTAATGCTTGAAATATAGGTATTGTGACTTAGTACAGAGGACGTTAGTAGTGATACCGAAAATCCTCACTGCGTCAAATCTGACTGGAGAATAAACTGTTTCAATCATTTTTTGCCAACATGAATTTTTACATATTTTATGTAAAATGTTTAAAATAGTTTTAGTTTTGATATATAAACGCAGATGTAAAGATACCGTAATATTGGTATTGGTCAAACCCCAGTCAAGACATTAGATTTACAATATCCTTCTTAAATAACCAGGTTTTGGCTACTATTGTCTTTTGGAAAAATGAGCAGTTTGCAACAAGAAACTATAACGCAAAGTTTTATAGTTTTTGTTAATTTGGTTGTTAAAAGTCTTTAACCATTTTTTTTCTTCAAGATACTTGTATTATCGAGCATTTGAAATTACTATTTATTTTATTATTTATATTCTATTTATTGGTTAATCATGTACAAAAACTGGTGTATCCTATACAGTATCATTTTGTGATTCTATTCATACATGGCCAGGTGGTTAGGGAGCTCGACTCGTAATCTGCGAACCGCGAGTTCAAATCCCCGTCCAACCAAACATGCCCGCTCTTTCAGCCGGGGGACGTTATAAAGTGACGGCCAGTCCAACTATTCGTTGGTAAAAGAGTAGCCCAAGAGTTGGCGGTGGGTGGTGATGACTAGC
>NW_013668421.1:145724-151286 GCF_000517525.1 Limulus polyphemus | reverse complement strand
AAACAAACAAACAAAAGTAGCAGTTTGGAATGATTGTTATATTTCAACCCACTCAATATGTATAGTATTTATACGAGTACAATTTAGAATTACTGTATATATACTTTACCCCCGTCTCTTCGGTGATAAGTTTGAGGGTTTATAACGTTAAAATTTTGTGTTCGACCGCAGGCAATGGGCAAAGTGCAAGTAGCTCATTGTGCAACATTTCATTTAAATAGATAAATTTTATATTTTGTTATTAGGCGTGAAGTGCATTAAAAGTTTTGTATTATTTAACAATAGCTCATTTATTGTAATGCTTTTCAAGCCGTCAGTATTATTTTAGGATAGATTGAAAATATGGGACTTTTAAATAACTTTTAGCCGCGGCATAGCGGCTCATAGAAAGGCTCTGAGTTTTTTTTTTTTTTCAAGTACAAACTTTTAGTACATAGCTCCATCTCTTGACCGATTTGAGATCTAATGACATCCGCGGCTATTGAAGATTCCCTCTTGTTTCTTCTGTAATAAAAATCAAATATATTTATAACAATGGCAGCACTATTCCCCCATCTATGCGGAAAGAACTAAATTCAGCTTTACTGAATAAAATTAGTAATCAGTGATAATGCAAGTTTACCTAACGATAACTGTAAAATTGGTAAACTATTTTTCAAGTACATTTCTTAAAGACAAACAGCATAGTTTACTCCAATCACAAAAACTGCTCATCAACCTACCAATCAAAGTTGTTATGAATATTATGAATAGGTTTTACAAAATGATTATTTCGTTAAAGTTATATTTCGAATGTACAATACAAAATTTACAGGTGTTTATAGCAGAAAAAGTAACACTCAATATTGGAGAATGGTAAGGAGTATTCATTGTATTACCTTGTCAATGTTATAATGTGATTGTCAATCTTACTATTCTTGGATAAAAAAAGTAAGCCCAAAAAGTGGCGATGGGTGGTATTGGCTAGCTGTTTTCCCTCTAGTTTATCATTTCAAAACTGAGGATGGCTAGCTCAGATAGTTCTCGAGTAGTTTTGCGCGAAATTTAGCAAAATCAAACAAAGAAATTTAACTTATACATATACCAACCATTTTAACCGTTGACCTATTAACCGACGAAACGAGATTGGACTAGCCCATAGAGGGCTATGATTCAGGCTTGACACTTTATATGACAACTAATTTAGGGACACCTATAAAATTCATAGTTCGTGTAACAAGATCAGTGTATATCATAGTTCGTGTGACAAGATCAATGTATATCATAGTTCGTGTGACAAGATCAGTGTATATCATAGTTCGTGTGACAAGATCAGTGTATATCATAGTTCGTGTGACAAGATCAGTGTATATCATAGTTCGTGTGACAAGATCAGTGTATATCATAGTTCGTGTGACAAAGATCAGTGTATATCATAGTTCGTGTAACAAAATCAGTGTATATCACAGTTTGTGTAACAAGATCAGTGTATATCATAGTTCGTGTAACAAGATCAGTGTATATCATAGTTCGTGTAACAAAATCAGTGTATATCATAGTTTGTGTAACAAGATCAGTGTATATCATTCGTATGTCATGCAATAAAAAAACGTACAAATCAACTGGAGCAACGGAGGAAAAAAAATCTGCGTAATTAAACAGTTCAGAACAATCAAATGGGATGTTAATGATGACTTATATACGCATTCAATGTTCTACATTCACCTCCCGTTGTGTAATAGGTTCTTTCATTTTGTTGTCAAGTCAGTTATAAGTTTGATATGTAAGGTAACACAGTGTCGTACATTACAATGAAATTTTATAAAAACAAAACAAATATTACATCTTCGTCAGCCCCTCCCCCCAGTGGTACAGCGGTACGTCTGCGGACTTACAACGCTAGAAACCGGATTTCGATATCCGTGGTGGGCAGAGCACAGATATCCCATTGTGTAGCTTTGTGCTGAATTAGAAACAAACAACAGCATCGTCAACTGAATAAGCCCTCTAACGCTCCCCAGGATTAAACATATCCTTCCATACAGTGTTCTAGCCCCCCCCTCCCCAGTTGGTTTGGCAATAAGTCTGAAGGGCTTATAACGCTATTTGGGGTTAGATACTTGCGGTGGCCAGAGCACAGATAGTTCATTGTGTAGTTTTGTGCTTAACAACAAACAAACATAGTATCCTTTGTTGAAAGATATATCAGATTGTTTTTAATGTCATGAGATCTTTCGAGTGTAAAACTTGATTTTAATAGTTTTAATTTTTAATATTATTGCGCGAATGATTGAAAAGTGTTCGTTTAGTAAAGATATCACTTCGGATTACCCTCGAGTGTCGCCTTAATCTTAGGAACTTCTATTTCTGGAATTTCCTTCAACAGACAAACTTTATGACATAGTTATTTTTAACCTATGTTATGTATTTTTATGTATCCAGAAATTAGGTGTAATGCACGCATGTTTTGTTATTTTTACATTTTTATGCAGCAACAACAAATCAATTTCTAAATTTTTTTAAATGTTTGGAATTTTCCAGCTGACATTTGTAATTTGAACATATTTTTTGTTTTTAATTATGCACAAAGCTACACAAGGGCTATCTGTGCTCTGCCCACCACGGGTATCGAAACCCGGTTTCTAGCGTTGTAAGTGCGCAGACATACCGCTGTGCTACTGGGGGGCAATTTGAACATATAGTCAGAACTTTCTCTAAAATAACTCGTGTCGAAGGATCTCCCACAGGAACGCGCTGTTTTGGAGAGGATTTATTTATCAAAAACTCTTTGACAGATTAAATTTTCAAAACGCGAAAAGTTCACAAAAATCCTGTAAAATCTTCTGACGTAGAGTAAAATACACTCTGTTGATTTGTTTTTGTTATAAAGTGTTTGATCTGAAACACTTCAGAAACAAATAATTTTATAAAAGTTTCTCGATTTGTTGAAACCAAATTGCTCAGAAACGATTCTTATTTACTTAGGATAATTTCAAATCTTTCAATAAAAGAGGTATTTTATGACCAAGATGAATCATATATACATATATTGTACGACATTTGAAGTTGTCGTTATTACGAACGTTTCAATGAAACACTTTTTCTCTCTTTCGTACGAAGCGGGAGAAACTCTTTCCAGTTTTCATTCTCTCTCCGTTTCCGGCTTTAATCCGCTTCAGTACTTATTTATCGAAGTCGGCGTCATTAATTGTGATGACGGGATTTGATCAACATTTTCAGAATGAAATCCCCAAGACGGAAGGAAAATGTTATCCTAGTGTTACTGAATAATAGCAGTGTGTCAAACCACAGTATATGTTTCACACTGTGATCATTCGTATTTATCAAGCTGTTGGATTTAATAACGTACCGCGACGGAACCGTAAGCAATTAAATGTCTTTATTAAAATTAATGGGAATAAGGTTTTATAGTAAAATCTCTACCTCAAACGTTTTGGAATTCGCAGACTGGCGGTCTGCATCGTCGAGGTGTAGAACATGGAACATTTCGTGCACAAGTAATTTTTAGAGACTTGCAAGAACTAGATGGCGCCAAAAACAAAACTAGAGTTTGTAGTCTGAACGATTCGTGAAAATACATTAGAAGCACCAGTGCTAAATATTCTTGAAACCCAACATAAATATTGGTTCAAATTGTTTGTTTGTAATTAAGCACAAAGCTACATAATGGGCTACCTGTGCTCTGCACCACGGGTATCGAAACCCGGTTTCTGGCGTTGTAAGTCCGCAGCCATATCGCTGTGCCACTGGGGGCTATATTGGTTCACTGTGGTGGGTAAAAGAAATTTCAAAACATCATACATAGATTGGGCTTTAAATTTATTTTTATTATAACACTCCGTTAACCAGCTATAAACATTTACACATATGTTCAGCAATAAAAGAGCGATTACCCCTAATTTACGTCAATCTATTTGTTCCAAAAGTTTTATGGTCGCGCTTGTGTTCAGTCGTTCGCACCCCCCACCTATTCTATTTAACTGTTTTCGCTCGACCTTTGCCTGGCATGGCCAGGTGATTAGGGCGCTCGACTCGCAATTTGAGGGTCGCGGGTTCGAATCCCCGTCCCACCAAACATACTCGCCCTTTCAGCCGTGGGGGCGATATAATGTGACGGTCAATCCCAGTATTCGTTAGTTAAAGAGTAGCCCAAGAGTGGGTGGTGATGACTACCTTCCTTCTCTCTAGTCTTTCACTGCTAAATTAGGGACGGCTAGCGCAGATAGCCCTCGTGTAGCTTTGCGCGAAATTCAAAACAAACAAACAAATCGCTCGACTTTAATTACTTAGCATTGTGTTTCACTGTAATAGAATATGGCTAGTTTGTATATGATGGCGTCTTTAAATCTGGATTTACGGAATTAATCGTCATTATAAAATATTTCATTTAAAGAATACCATCTTAACTTCATAACATTTTTATTCATGATCATTATTACAATATTTCCAGTAAGAAACGTTTTCTAAATTTAATCCTTTCCGAGCAGATCATCTATTCAGAAGTATACACCATAACTCCATCTTTGACCATGAAATTAATTAAAGAACCCTTATACGGAGAATGGTAACTATCTTTCCTTTCCTACTTTTGCCACCAGGGGAATAGTTATTGTGGTTTGCTCAGTTCAGTTCTTGTTGCATGTCACATCTTCAGATCGACCCAAGTTTTGTAGTTTACAAACAAAGTGAAAAGGAAGAGATTTAATAAGAAAAGAAAGAAACCTTTCATATTTCAAGAAGTTGAATCGGCGGCTTGTGTGTCTGCGATGACGTTTTAAAGTTCTCTCGGTTTTAATTCTGTCAACATTTTTAGGTTTATGGTATCACAGTAAGATCTCTAGCTATATTAAAAGGTTTCCGTTCTATAAACATGTTGTGTGTTTGGATTCGTAGCCACACATAAGTCATTTAGTAGAATGAATATGATCTTATGCAATCAACAGAAAACTGTAATCTACTTTAGGCCTAAAGGAAGAGGTACTTGAGAGCACGTGATCAGGATATAATTCTTGAGCCCGTTTGCTGAGAGTGACGTTAACAACGTAGACATATTAAGCAGAGACTTGTAAATCATAGCATAATGGAAGTAGGCTACATTTTTATTAGTCTTATGATTCATATTTTATAATTAGTTTCCTGCTTTTGTTTTTTATTATTATCAGTAATTGTTTGTAAAAAGCGGAAGTTAAGTACACCAGAAATATTATTTATTTAAAGGATAAAATATCATAAATACTAAAATCCAGTTTTGAGAAAACGCAAATATTCACAGGAGTTTCTCAAGTGTTGCCGAATGTATTTAATATTTTCTTTTATAATTTATTTTTTGCTCCTTTATGACTTAGCGGTAAGTTTGAAGCCATATAATGCTAAAATTCGGATTTCGATACCCTTAATGAGCATAGCTCAGACAGCCCATCGTGTAGCTTTGCGTTTAACAACAAACAAACAATTTTTACTTTTTGACTTTATATTAATTATATAATGCTTAGGCCCGGCATGACCAGGTGGTTAAGGCGCTCGACTCGCAATCTGAGGGTCGCGGGTTCGAATCCTCGTCAC
>NW_013668421.1:135547-145271 GCF_000517525.1 Limulus polyphemus | reverse complement strand
GACTGAATATCTCTTCAGGAACAGATATTCTCAGCAAGCATCCTCCAGTTCCCGCTCTCAAGAATTGTCGAGTACTTATGTTTTTATTCCATAATCTGTCTGACTGAATATCTCTTCAGGAACAGATATTCTCAGCAAGCATCCTCCAGTTCCCGCTCTCAAGAATTGTCGAGTACTTATGTTTTTATTCCATAATCTGTCTGACTGAATATCTCTTCAGGAACAGATATACGAAGCAAGTATTCTCCAATTCCTGCTCTGAAGATTTGTCGAGTACTTATGTTTTTATTCCATAATCTGTCTGACTGAATATCTCTTCAGGAACAGATATACGAAGCAAGTATTCTCCAATTCCTGCTCTGAAGATTTGTCGAGTACTTATGTTTTTACCCCATAATCTGTTTGACTGAATATCTCTCCAGGAACAGATATTCTCAGCTCTGTGCTCTTCCCACCACGGGTATCGAAACCCGGATTCTAGCTTTGTAAGTCCGCAGATATACCGCTGTGCCACTGGGAGGGCTGGACTGGAGGATTTGTCTTCAAGTAATTTGTAGAGAGAGAACTTTTAAATAATTCGAACAACTACAAATGTACCGAAATGTTAGGTTCCATATCAGAAAATAAAAGCTTGCTAAAGTATTGGACTGTGAAGAATGTAACAAGGTTTGTGCCGAGGGAATATTTCCCCGAAAAAAATCCCTGATTAAAAAAAGGATAAATCATTCATCTGAAGTTTCGAGTTTTCATTTAAATCTCAGCAGCATCATAGGATGTAGAAAGAGATTTCTATCTTATAAGAAATCACGCTGAATAATGGTAAACTTGATATTTCTTATAAATATGGGGCTTATAAGAGTCGAAGACCTTGTATTAAACTTCTTAAACGGGGTGGCATTCTTAGATCTGTGTTTGTATCCTTCCTTGGAGAGAAGTTATATACAAGGTGTTCGACTAAACGGAGTGGCATTCTTAGATCTGTGTTTGTATCCTTCCTTGGAGAGAAGTTTAATACAAGGTCTTCGACTAAAAGGGGTTGAATTCTTAGATCTGTGTTTGTATCCTTCCTTGGAGAGAAGTTTAATACAAGGTCTTCGACTAAACAGGGCGGCATTCTAAGATCTGTGTTTGTATCCTTCCTTGGAGAGAAGTTATATACAAGGTCTTCGACTAAACAGGGCGGCATTCTTAGATCTGTGTTTGCATCCTTCCTTGGAGAGAAGTTTGATACAAGGTCTTCGCCTAAAAGGAGTTGAATTCTTAGATCTGTGTTTGTATCCTTCCTTGGAGAGAAGTTTGATACAAGGTCTTCGGCTAAAAGACGTTGAATTCTTAGATTTATGTTTGCATCCTTCCTTGGAGAGAAGTTTAATACAAGGCCTTCGACTAAACGGGGTGGCATTCTTAGATCTGTGTTTGTATCCTTCCTTGGAGAGAAGTTTGATACAAGGTTTTCGACTAAAAGACGTTGAATTCTTAGATCTATGTTTGCATCCTTCCTTGAAGAGAAGTTTAATACAAGGTCTTCGACCAAAAGGGGTTGAATTCTTAGATCTATGTTTGCATCCTTCCTTGGAGAGAAGTTTGATACAAGGTCTTCGACTAAAAGGGGTTGAATTCTTGGATCTATGTTTGCATCCTTCCTTGGAGAGAAGTTTACTATATTTATTGATGAATTCTAATCATTCTACGTTTTTCTTTTATGATATTTCATAGTCTTAGTTAGACCGGTTGGTTCAATTAAATACATTATTAATTTGGAGTTATGATCGATGTTTCTTTGCTTGTTTTCAAATATTAGTGTAAAACTACCCAAGAGCCAACTACGCTTTTTGTTCCTAATTTTGAACTGATAGACTAGATGGAAAGCAGCTAGTCAACAGCAACCACTGCCAAATCTTGGGTCACTCTTTTTCTGAGCGAATAGTTTGATTTGACCGTCACCTTTATAACGCACCCTTCGCCCCAAAGTGCGAAGCGCGATTTGCGGGAACGGGACGCGAACATTGTACTACTAGGCTATGCTTAGTCATCTATGTAGATAGCTTGATTTTACCAGAAGTTGTTGATGATAACCATACAATGTGTGTTGTTTCAACCGTGGTTATAATCTGATTTCTCATCTCTGTGACGACTTGGTGGTTATGGTGCTTGACTCGTAATTTATCTGTCGCGAGATCGAAATCCAACACCGAACGTGCTCGCCCTTTCAGACATGTAGTGTTGTAAATGCGTCGGTCAATCCCCCAATTCGTTGGGAAAGAATATCTCGAGAGTTAGTGGTGGAGTCTACTAGCCAGTTGCCTTCCCTGTGGTCGGCAGTTCAAATTTAGGGACAGCGGCAGATAGACATGTTAGCTTAGCCGTAAATAGATAGATAAACGTATAACTATATAATATATTTAAATATGTGAAGCTGATTGTTAATTCCAGTTTGTTTGTTTTTTTTTGTTTTTTTTTTCGTTTCCGATCAAGACAGTTTGCGAAACTGGATTAAAACTCTGGCTTTGGCATTTAATTAAGTTTCGAAATGACACAACTTCCTTCATGTCGGCGTTTATGCTTCAGGAATATTATTTAGAGAAGAAATATTAATTTTAAACTCATCCATAACTTAAATAATCCTAACGCTTTTGAAATTTTAAAATAAATCCCATTTTCTTGTTCTTTGATTGATGCGGTTCTCAGAGATAAAGTGGATATACGTACAACATTGTTTTAATGATTTAAAACTTGAATACGTGTTACTATAATGTTAGATAGGCCTAGACAAAGTTATTTCTTGAGTATTTATACTGCGTGTTTTAAAACTTGAATAAATGTTACTATAACGTAAGAAAACGCTTAGACAAGTTATTTCTTGAGTATTGATATTTATATTTCATATTTTAAAACTTGAATACATGTTACTATAACGTAAGAAAAGGCTTAGACAAAGTTATTTCTTGAGTATTGATATTTATATTTCATGTTTTAAAACTTGAATACATGTTACTATAACGTAAGAAAAGGCTTAGACAAAGTTATTTCTTGAGTATTTATACTGCGTGTTTTAAAACTTGAATAAATGTTACTATAACGTAAGAAAACGCTTAGACAACTTTTTATTGAGTATTGATATTTATATTTCATGTTTTTAAACTTGAATACATGTTACTATAACGTAAGAAAATGCCTAGAAAAAGTTATTTATTGAGTATTGATATTTATATTTCATGTTTTGAAACTTAAATACATGTTACTATAACGTAAGAAAAGGCCTAGACAAAGTTATTTCTTGAGTATTTATATTCTATATTTTAAAACTTGAAGAACGTTGTGGCTTGACATTTTTTCATTAGTTTGTTATATATATTTATGTATTTAGATTTATACACTGAATACATACTTTGCGCAATAAAAAACTTCTTTACATATAACCCAATTGTTTGAGTGTATACTAACTATTGTTTCTATGTTGAAGACCCATTCCAGTGACACAGCGGTATGTCCGCGGACTTATAACGCTAAAAATTGATGTTCGATACCCATGATGGGTGCAGCGCAGATAGCCCAATGTGTAGCTTTGTGCTTAACTATAAACAAACAAATAATGTTAGGATAATCGTGACTTTTTAAGCTCTTTTGCTATTGTTATTATTTTATATTAATAACTATTATTACCTATTGCTAAGATTTACATAAAAAAATATTGAGGCGTATACGTTTCAGTCTGTATGAGAAACTATCAACTCCTACTCAAAAACGATAGTAAACTTTTGGTATTTTCAAACTAAACGACACTTTATAGAACAGTTGAGGGTGGTCAGTGGTCCTAGATTGATGCAAGACGACCCATAATTATGAACTGTTGATCAGAAGAAGTTGACTAGTTAGTAGCTTGGCACCCGTCATCTGCGTGGTTGCTCTTAAATCACGGCTCGAACCTTGTTCCTTGCCATCGGTAGCTAGGCACATCAATCTCTAGGCCACATCAGACCGCAGAACCAGAATCTAGTTCTATTATCGAAAGTTCGTAACATTAGACCGTAAAAGATGGCACTACTGTCGTCAATGTGATTCGTAAAATAAGCTTTGAAAATGTCATGTTATTTGACAAAATCAGTTGTCTTAAATATGTATATTATCAAACTAAAAACAAAAACAAAAAACTCTGGAGTTCATACAGGATACTTCCACACTTGATTTGGTCTAGAATAATAATAATTACTAATTGTTTGGGGCACGTGATGTCTTAAAGTATCCTATTGTAGCCCATCTGGTTTTACTCAAGTTAGTTGAGCTGAGTTGATTGGCACAGGACATATTACACTTGTTATACTGTTCATTGTAATTAGTGTCGCAGTGTTTTAACCCTTTGTGTCTTTTACCTTTTTTGTTTTTTAGCTGAAACTTAAACGGTAAACGTGAATTTTCTTTTTTTCCTATATATAACTTATACAACTTGAGTAATCTGTTATTACTTGAGTAGTAGGGATATAACTGGAAAATCTGTAATTAGTTGAGTAGTAGGGATATAACTGGAAAATCTGTAATTAGTTGAGTAGTAGGGAATTACAGATTTTCCAGTTATATCCCTAGTACTCAACTAATTACAGATTTTCCTGTTATATCTCTACTACTCAACTAATTACAGATTTTCCTGTTATCTTTAAAAGACAAGTAATCATGGATTATCCAAGTTACATTCCATTCTTTAGTAACTTCAAATTTTCCTGTTATATCTCTACTACTCAACTAATTACAGATTTTCCTGTTATATCTCTACTACTCAACTAATTACAGATTTTCCAGTTATATCCCTACTACTCAACTAATTACAGATTTTCCAGTTATATCCCTACTACTCAACTAAGAATTTTGTTCCAAATCAGTGGTTAGACCTACTTTGAATCAACGTTTAATCTATCACTAAACTTGGATAATCCCATGATTACTTGTCTTTTAAAGTAACCACTGATTTGGAACAAAATTCGACCTACTTTGAATCAACGATTTAATCTATCACTAAACTTGGATAATCCATGATTACTTGTCTTTTAAAGTAACCACTGATTTGGAACAAAATTTGACCTACTTTGAATCAACGTTTTAATCTGTCACTAAACTTGGATAATCAACGATTACTTGTCTTTTAAAGTAACCACTGATCTGGAACATAATTTGAACTACTTTGAATCAACGTTTTAATCTATCACTAAACTTGGATAATCAACGATTACTTGTCTTTTAAAGTAAGCACTGATTTGGAACACAATTTGACCTACTTTGAATCAACGTTTCAATCTATCACTAAACCACCCTTCTTCAAAATGGCCACCTTGATAAATAAATTGAAAATGTTGATTAAAATGCTTAAAGACGATATATTGCAATGTTGGCGGAACAGCAAAATAAAGAAATCGATAAAGTATCTAATTATCCAACATGGTAGCATAATTTAAGTTTTACAAAGCTTGTAGATTGTAATTAAGTTCGTCATACATAAAGATTGTTGCCAGGGGTGTGTTTGATTTAATAAAGGTTTAATTTAGTTACTGTGGTCGAAACCGTTCTGTAATTTGGTTATACTATCAAAAGCTTATTATGGTTGATTATAAAACTTGGTTTAAATTTAAAGAGTGTGTACTTAATAAATGGTGTTTTGTTGAAACCTTGAAATGAGCCTAATTCTCAAATTACCATCTTGGTTATATACTGTTGACTGCTGGTGAAGTTAATATGACGCATCATATTTTGATAACTATGTTTTGGCCTGTCACAGTCACCAAGTACAAGGAAAGGACCAAAAAAAAACTTGGGTGAAATCACACCTATATATATACAGGATGCAGTGATTAGTGGGACTAACTGTAAATATTGGAAGTATTTTTATATGTGTGATTCATATTATGATATAGGGTGTGGTTTGTTTTGAATTTCGCGCAAAACTACAAGTGGGCTATCTATGCTAACCGTCCCTAATTTAGCCATGATAGACTAGAAATAAGGCAGCTAGTCAACACCACTCACCGCCAACTCTTTTACCAGCGAATAGTGGTATTGATCGTCACATTATAACGCCCCCACGGCTGAAAGGGCAAACATGTTTGACGAGACGGGGACTAGAAACCGCAGATTGCGCTTGCTTACTGATTCAACATGGTTAAAAGGTTGAATTATAAGACGGAACCATTGTCTTTTCGCTTTATCAGTCCACGTACCGTCACTACAGAGAGGTTGCCACGGTGACTGTTGCCATGGAAACCATGAAATGTTTGGAAACTCTAAGACCAAAAGTGTTGGGGAACAAATCATTTCCAGCCTAGAAAAAAAAAACACATTAAATACAGACATTTCAATAAACATTAATGTTTCTTGTTTTGTTTTTTAATCTCAACAATATTAAACAAATTACATTAAATACGTTTACTCGAACAACGTATTCAACTATTCAGAGTTTCTATTAACGCTGCTTGATAAAACATTTCTTTGTGTGTTTTGTGGAGCACAATATAATTCAAAAACAAGACGATGATTTTGTTCATTCATTGTTGAAAATTCTGCCGAGAAAATGTATTTTTTAAATTCTACTCACAGTAACTGATTTTTATCTGTACTTTTAGACTTTTATTTGTCATTAATTTAACACACATAAACAACTTAGGTATATCTCAGTTAAATTAACTTGAACGACAACATTTAACTTCCTCTATTTCAGTTATTCGTCTTTTTTTTTTTTTGCTCTGACGCTCTTGTTTGACCCTCATTCCACGCCACAATACTCTTCCAGTTCGAGACTGTTATTTCAATGTGTATTCCATATTTTCAAACATGCCTTCAAGTTTGCTTCCGAGCACTTTCTTTAATCCTTAACCTTTGTATATAAATTAAAATTTTCAACCCGAACGACACTTTAAGTCAGAGATTCAGAGGACTCATATATACATGTATATAGCCGCTTCTAATTTTGGACTACTAACCAGAGGGAGGACATCCATCGAAAGGCACCCTCCGCCATAAGGGTTTTGTTTTATAATGAGCTCAAAGCTGAAAGTGCGCATTGTTCTCAGCGGCATCGCGTTTCAAACCTTGGATTGTTCGACTGCAGTCTGACGCGTTAACCACTAGTTCATGACCGACCCTCATCGTTAATGATAATTATCAGACGTGAATATTTGTGAATAATTCGGTCCTTTAGTATCTAGCAACTATAAAGAAACTTGCTTCTTGTAACATGTGCCTTACGAAAAAAAAAAAAAAAAACCCGTTTGTAATTTATACATAATGAAGAGAATATTCTAAGTATATAATAAAAATACACAATATCAGTTAATTTAGCTTTTCAAACCTGTTTTTTTTTGTCCACAACAGTTCTGGTTTGAAATACAAAAATGTTCACGTAAAGTTCTAGTTATCATGTTAACTTTTCTGGGTTAATAACGTGAGCTGAATGATGAAGTAGCTAGCATTAAAAGCTCAACATCACAGTGAACAACGGGGTCCAATTTACACTGACAATAGCTAAAGTTGTTTTTTTTTTCATGTAGTCCATCCACTTAAAATTAAAGACTCGTGCTGAATTCTATTTAATCAGGGATTAATTATGTCACTGAAATTGTTGAAAAGTTTAGAATAAGGTTACATCAATTTTTGAGACCACAAAGTCATAACTCTGTGTTCAATAAAGCAAACTTAAAGAATTTTTAAATCTAGGATCACGCATAAATGAAAGAATAGCATTATTTTATCTTTACAGACATCGCGTTTGTTTTTTTTAGGGTCTTTATCTTATACTACAGATTCGTGACTTCAAAGTTGTCCCTTTGTTTGCCTCCAAATTCCTCGTCAATCAGAGCTTAAAGAAAACAGTGGAATTCGATCTGAACTGTATGGATAAACAAGTATGTAGGTTAGTCTAACATAATCGAAGTATTAATAATATCTAAAAGATAAAAAAGGTTAGTAGTTAGAAACAAAAATGTATCTTTAAAGTTAATTGCATTCATTACTGAATTAATAGGTAACCTTAGGAGTCTATCTACCTTCGTATCTATGTCCTGATACGTGTCGTTTTATATAAAGTATTACTTTTTATGGATTAATATAACTAAAAAGTTGTCTGTTTTTAACTAAAATGTTAATAAAGTATTTCTCTTTTTGGTCTCTTTAACCGAAGTGCACAGGATCGGTCTAATTCCCTATTGAAGAATGAATACTGACTATAGTTCCGAATTTATTGTGTGTATCTAAAGAAAATACGTCAATCTTTTAGTGAAATCTACAGTTTTGTTGTGAACCAAAAACCAACGTGCTTACATGAGTATTTGTACTCAAAATACGTCTATGAACTGACGACATGAAGTCTGACTCAAACTCTGACAAGTGCAAGGTGACGTTCTTGTGAAGAATAAACATACATTGCATTTGCATAACCTCTAGAACCTACGACATGAATATCTACACTTTATTTTTTTTTCGGTATCCCTGTACACTGTATCTGGTATTTACTCTCTTCTTCACGGACTGTCACTAAATCAGCAATGTAGGGTAAAACGAATAGTTGATACTCTGATATCAAATACATAATACCGTGTTGAATGACATTCTGTACAAAGTCTTGGTATGCACACTTTGATTCCCACCCGTGCACATTAAAGGTTAATTCAAGGATATTATAAGTAAGATGTTAAGTATTTGGGAAGATTAACTCTTTTCGTGACATTATTTGTATGTCAAATAAAATTACATCCATATGAAGAAAAAAAAAGTATTATTTCCATTAAGGAAGAATGCTTGTCTGATGTTGTTGTTTTGATGTGACTAATTTTAGAAGTAAGTAACACACGAATGCGGCTACTTGATTGAATTACAGGAACCTCATGTTTTAATCTCACAAATTCAATTACAATTCGACAGGATGCGTGGTTCCGAACTCTAGCTGTTTTGTGTTTTTCTTGTGGTAGTTACACATTTGTCTCGCCTTTCGTCGTGCTCTCACTTCGATTAATTTCAGACTTTAATATTTCTTAAATATTAAAAATGTAATTAGAAGTATTGTTTTATCAGGTTAAATGAAAAATTTAAGTTCAGTCATTTCAGAAAACACCATAATATGAAGTAAAGTTCCTGACTCACCAAAAGTGTCCCATTTCAACATCAGTTTGGTCACCTTTCTCCACTTCCGTGTTTTTACTGAACTTTACGCTGCACCGTAATCAATGTACTACATACTTTGTAATGAATGTACTACACACTAAATCTATACACTGAACTGAGTGTACTACACACTAAATCTTTACACTTAACTTAATGTACTACACACTAAATCTTTACATTATAATTAATGTACTACACATTAAATATTTACACTGTAATTAATATATTACACACTAAATCTTTACTTTGTAATGAATGTACTACACACTAAATCTATACACTGAACTGAATGTACTGCACACTAAATCTTTACATTGTAATTAATATACTACACACCAAATCTTTACACTGTAATAATGTACTACACATTAAATATTTACACTGTAATTAATATATTACACACTAAATCTTTACTTTGTAATTAATATACTACACACTAAATCTTTACATTGTAATGAATGTACTGCACACTAAATCTATACACTGAACTGAATGTACTGCACACTAAATCTTTACATTGTAATTAATATACTACACACTAAATCTTTACATTGTAATGAATGTACTGCACACTAAATCTATACAC
>NW_013668421.1:133314-135095 GCF_000517525.1 Limulus polyphemus | reverse complement strand
AATCTTTACACTGTAATTAATATATTACACACTAAATCTTTACATTGTAATTAATATACTACACACCAAATCTTTACACTGTAATTAATATATTACACACTAAATCTTTACATTGTAATTAATATACTACACACCAAATCTTTACATTGTAATTAATGTACTACACATTAAATATTTACACTGTAATTAATATATTACACACTAAATCTTTACATTGTAATTAATATACTACACACAAATCTTTACACTGTAATTAATATATTACACACTAAATCTTTACATTGTAATTAATTTGTAAAGATTTAATGTGTAGTACATTCATTACAGTGTAAAGATTTGGTGTGTAGTATCTAAACTGAATGTACTACACACTAAATCTTTACATTGTAATTAATGTACTACACATTAAATCTTTACACTGAACTAAATGTACAGTACACACTAAATCTTTACACTGAACTGAATGTACTACACACTAAATCTTTACACTGAACTAAATGTACTACACACTAAATCTTTACACAATACATTTTCTGTGTTGTGCCCACCGTGGGTATTGAAGTTCGATTTTTATCGTTATAAGCCCTCAGGCTTACCGCTGAGCTACAAAAGTAGTTGTTGTTTCAGTGCAAAGCTATCTGTGCTCTGACCACTGCAGGGTATCGAATCCCGGATGTTAGCATCGTAAGTCCGTAAAATTACCACTGACCCACCGGAGGACAAAGTAAAATAAATAAAAACAGATTACTTTATGTCGCTAAATTGCTATCTTTTTTTTTCTCTACAAACTGTGATACTGATTTCTGTGCAATGATACCCATTTGAAATTTAAAAAAAAAAGCTTTCTCCTAAATCTAGTAATTTAGAATTTAATAAATAGATAACGTTCTCACTTTACCTAAGATTAGCCAATCTACTACAGCTCTCTGTCAGATCTTTATGGTCTTAGCAGGTTTTTCACTATTACTTATCCGCTGACAAGGCGTGTTGTCAATGAGCACGTTTGGTCACGAGTTACGAGCAGACGATCCACGGTCTAGGCCGAAGTTCGCACTTGTTAATTACGACAAAGAAGAGTTTGCCTAAAAGTTACGTTTGTCTGATTTCTGGTAGAGTTTTTCGAATTTTACCAAATTAAATTATGTACTTTATGAAAATTTTCGTCAAATTCTTTGTTTTATTTATTGCAGGAAAGGTTTTTAAAACACAAAAGTACACAATAGGCTATCTGCGCTGTGCCCGCCACTGGTATTTAGTTCCAGTTTATATAGTATAAGTCATCATGGTTACCGCTGAGTAAATGAGGGAGTTGTCGTAAGGTTTTTCATTTATTTTTTACTAGAAATTTATGTAACTCAGACCCAGAGAGTGTCATAACAGGCTTAGATTTTTGAATTACCTACAGAGTCTAGTCAAACGCTCTCGGCCTTAATGCTTACAAGTACGCCTATTCCACGCCTACAGCAAATAGCTAATTGTGAAGTGCGCGTGTTAATGTTATTATAATACACATTTAAGGTGAGATGTTAAAGACGAAATTAAACATTCAAAAGTAATTATTTTTCTGTGCCTCATTTTCACCATGGCCGCTTTTCGTTCCCACATTGTAATGTTGACTGGTATGTCTGCCAATAAGGTTCACTGTTGATATAACTACTATTTGTTAAACTGTGTACAAGTGACTATTGTATATTCTAACGTGAAGTGATTGAGGTGGGATTAACTGCGACAATAACGATTCTAGATTAGACTGTAAATATGTCTGTTTGTATTATAATACA
>NW_013668421.1:130893-132518 GCF_000517525.1 Limulus polyphemus | reverse complement strand
GGAGTTAAACAGTATATATATATATATATCATTTCATTAGTTGTAGGAGTTAAACAGTATATATATATATATATTGCAATACCGTTGTCAATTTATTGCTATAATTTAATTCGTTACTGTTTTATAGTGCTGATTTAATCACGTATTAACAATTAATGTAAACAACAGTTGATAAGCTATATATACATATATATATGTGTGTGTGTGTGTATATATATATAGGAGTGACTGCAGGATATTATATTGTACAACATTGACTGTAGTAGACTGGCCTGCAGCAGTCATGCACTGTGGAAGATTAGGTTTTATGATGAGTATAGCAGATTAGACTGTAGCAGTGTCTATGGAAGAGTAGACTGAAAAGACCAACCATAATGAATTAGGTTGGTGCAAAGAATATAGATGGCTAGAGAGCAGGATTGTCTGTGAAAGATTAAACAGTAATAGTAAATGTGGTAAATTATATTGGCAGCAATTAGGGTTAGATTGTGCATGAAACTTAGAACTGTAAGTTTAGGGAATAAACCTTTGAAATTTTCATAAGTTTCACTTTACTTGGATTGTTACAGTTTCTCATTATTATCCTCGTGACATTGTCTAAAACTGAGACCGAGATTCTGAAACATTTTTCATAACAGAAACGTCGGGAGCAGAACACGGAAGAGGCATCCGTGTTCCAGACAGCATTGGAATGTTAAAGAAGATTAAGCTTACTAAAACGTTCACGAAAGAGTTCTATTATGGTCATTAAGTTGTAAAAGACTTACGTAATTTAGCGAAAAAGCTATTATATTTCCACGTGAGGGAGCACTCTACACATTGTACTCCCTATTAAAAAAGGCGATAAATAAGAACCGTTTGACGAACATCTGTTAATATAAAAGTGTCCTACTCTTGACCGGCTTGGATCATTCAAAGACATTTATAACTCTTCGAATTACGTTGTGTCTGTGATAAATTGTGTATCTAATTACATAAGCGTGCGTTTAATAGGTTAATATCTGCTTCTATGTACAGCCAAACGTACGTTCCAAATATCAGAGAAATACAACCAATTTCAGAAAGAGATTGTGCAGAAAATAATATTTGAAGATCTGAAATGACTGGTACAAGTAACATAATTTTTTGTTTTGTCCTCTGGCTGAAATGACTGGTACAAATAACATTATTTTTTGTGTAATCCTCTGGTTGAAATGACTGGTACAAATAACATTATTTTTGTGTAATCCTCTGGTTGAAATGACTGGTACAAATAACATTATTTTTGTTGTAATCCTCTGGCTGAAATGACTGGTACAAATAACATTATTTTTGTGTAATCCTCTGGTTGAAATGACTGGTACAAATAACATTATATTTTGCCATCCTCTGGCTGAAATGACTGGTACAAGTAACATTATTTTTTGTGTAGTCCTTTGGCAAGGTGCTGAATTGATATATGATCAGTTTTCTGTAAAGAATATACCTTAGAAGATACTAAATGTAAAAGTAGAACTGGTGAATGCTACTAAGATTTAGTGTTGGCCGAAATTTTAAAAACGTAGTGCAAAAGACAATTAAACTAATTCGATGACGAGGAACCCACTTTGAGACTAATAATGGCTGGAGACGGCTTGAATGGGTAA
>NW_013668421.1:124092-129948 GCF_000517525.1 Limulus polyphemus | reverse complement strand
TCCACCTACCTTAGACTACTTAATGACCATCTACCTTAGGCTCTACTTAATGCCCACTTACCTCAGGCTCTACTTAATGCCCACCTACCTCAGGCTCTACTTAATGAAAACTGATATTAATCCAAACTAAGCTTCGATGGTCGTGATATGATTTTTGAGTAGTGAGACGCGTCGGATTATTGTTTTTAGGCGCATCAACTTCTAGAAGAGACTGAGCAATTTAGCTAGCTGTCTGTAAATTTTATTTGTTTGACTAATTTTCTGTTCATGATGAAAAATGTGATTTGATTCCTGGGTGAGGGCGCCCCACACTTTGGAGAACGCTAACGTAAAGAATTTTTTTTGTTCACATGAAAATATGAATCGGTAAAATAAAGTTACTATATCGTTCTTAGATTACATGTAATTGATCTTTTTGATAAAACAAGACATTTGGTAATCATGGTAACAGAACACGTGCTTCTCTCAGAAACACCTAATAATTAATTGAGGCGGATTTTCGTCATTCAGAATTAAGTTCTTTCAAATTACTTGCAATTGAGTCTCGTTTATGTGAAACATTTTAATGAAATAACTGATGTGTGTATGAGCAAAGAAGTCGGATAAGAGACATGAGCGTTAATTAAACTGTACAATTCGTTCACGATGAAGAAGGCCCGAACGTGACAGCTTCCCATGTGACTATACAGCTGTGTCTCACAGAATTTACACAGTATATGCTTCACAGTCCCTTTGGTCGGGTTTGGCAGATTTGGTGCCTGAGTTAATTTTAAATGCTTTTAAATTAATTGAACCTAAGACCAATGAAGGAAAACCAGCATCAACCACCAAGGTGTCGTTAGCAATATACAGCGCCACCTTTATATCTCTGTGGAAAAACTGTTCATTTATTATTCATATGCGCTGCAAAAAAATAAAAATAAAAAAAACAGTAAAACTACAGTAAAGGTACCAGCAGCACATTTTCAGGAACGTTAATTGCAGAATTTTGTTTGTTTGTTTGTTTGTTATTAAGCACAAAGCTACACAATGGGCTATCTGTGCTCTGCCCTCCACGGGTATCGATTCCGTTTTTTTATCAAAGTTAGTCTTCAGATGTTATTCAACATTACATTTATAACTTGAACGATTGAAATGGAAATGACCTCGATATGAAAAAGTTAACATGATGGAGGTTTAATGGTAAAGTATAAGAAGATTTTGTCTCGAGTTAAAAACTTAGTTAAAATCAAGCAATAGATTCCTATGTTAAAACAACGATAATGGCGTATAAGTTGTGGCAACAAGACTCATAGTGTCTTGTTAAGACAATGATGATGCTGTTTAAGTTGTGACAACAAGACTCATAGTGTCTTGTTAAGACAATGATGATGCTGTTTAAGTTGTGACAACAAGACTCATAGTGTCTTGTTAAGACAATGATGATGCTGTTTAAGTTGTGACAACAAGACTCTTAGTGTCTTGTTAAGACAATGATGATGCTGTTTAAGTTGTGACAACAAGACTCATAGTGGCTTGTTAAGACAAAGATGATGCTGTGTAAGTTGAAACAGTAAACTTGATAGTGACTTTCTAAAACAAAGGTGTCGTGGTATTTTAGTTAAATCCATAAGACGAATGATGTCTTGATAAGATAAAAATGGTGAGTTATAAGCTGAGGTAGAGAAGTTTTTTTAAGTGAAAGATGTTGGTATTTATGTTAAAGCGATAAGATAATTTTTGATGACAAAAAAAAACCAGACAGAAATGGTGAATAGAGTGACCAAAACGAAAAAATTATGGTTTCTAGGCTACGATAACACGGTGATGACGTCATATTGTTTGCTTTAAGTCACAGAAAAAAATAACATGGGTCTTGCAGGCCAAAACCTGCGTGTTGTCAAGAAAAGGGCTTATGGGAAATATGCCAGGTTTATAAGATACTCGAACAACCAATCAGAGAAGGAAGTGAATGAATTCTAGAAATCCTCAATACTTCTTTAAGTGGTACATATACCTTGGCTACGTTATTGCTAAAATATAACTATTACCCGTGTTTCTAGTAAGCGTTATTAACGAAACCCTTAGATAATTGATAATTAAAGGAGTTAATTTAGTTATATGTTTACATCTTTAGTAATCATGAGGTGAAGGAGTTGGTTTCAGCATATATACGAAACCACAAACCACGTAGATAAATAAATCGCTAATTATAAACTGTTTCCAGAGTCTTCTTCAGTATTTATTTATTCATTTTTAATTTCTACACGAACATATCATTCAGATCTACAAATGAAAAATTAGATACATTTTGTACAATTTTGTGGGCTCTTGAGAAATGCAAAACAAATAGTTCTAACGCAAATTGACATCAGCACTAACTGATTGAGTGAGATATGTAAAACAAATGGTTTTAACACAAACTGACTTCGGCAATAACTGGTGGTTTCTGCGTAGATGTCTGGTGTATGTTTTTGATTAGTTTAAGTAACCGTTTGTATCCTTTTTCGACGTCTTGCGATTATTTATACAGTGTTTTTTTTTAACTTTAAGTTTGTGCAATGTTTACTAGAGAATGTTCGACAAATTCTAAAGATTACAAAATTAATAACAGCTCGTGTTTTTTATTCTGTGTATTTTCAATTCAGCGGTAAGTTTGCGAACTAATAACAATAATAAAATCGAATATTGATACCCGTGGTGGGCACAGCACAGATAGCCTATTGTGTAGCTTTTTGCTTAACAAGAAAAAAATAATAATCTTACTTTGATTGGAAGATAACATTTAACAAAAAATTCGAACAATTGACTTTTGTCAGCCTATATTGTTTACTAAAATAAAGAAGACAAAATTATAAAAATGACACAGAAGCAGAATCATATGGTTGTTGTGAACGTTATTTTATAAATACTTGTTATTTCACAATAGATTTTTCAGCATTATTTCGCAATTCTTCCCCATTACTGTGAGTGAATAAACGTAAGAAACAATAACAAAAACAATGTTAACGAACCCGTTCACTGCTTGTGATGAAAATTATCGAATGTTAAATCAATCAGTATTTTAGTATTATCTCTTAAATTTGAAGTTTGATTCTTTTAGATAAGTACTGGAAGTAATTCAGACACTATTATTTCTTTTCTTTTTTTTTTAGATTTTGACCAGATATGACTTATTTGTAGTACTGTTTTATAAATTATATATTTTATAACAAATTCAAAGTGGTTTAATTTCAATAAGTGCATTTTACCTTGTTAACCTAACCTTTGCTAACATAACCTGTAACATTATCTCAAAGAAGCGGTTTATGCTTTTTTACAAATAAGATTAACTAAACACAGAACTAGGCTAGTTATCGTCACGTAAGGTTAAAAAATTAACATTCACTAGAAAGGTAAGCATTCGCAAACGAATGCAATATCCTCCCCTATCTTTTTCGATAAAATCCTCAGAATACAGTAGATTTCAAATAGGGATGGTGTCATAAACTACAACATATATTGTACTTCAGAGAGAGAGATATATACATTTAACACAATATCTATTTCAGACTTGTGGTATTCTAATCTATAGAACAGTCAGTTTCTGTGTAAATAGATTTATTCACATAAAAAACTTTACAGTTAATTTTGGGGGGGGGGCAAATAAAATCTATTCTTTGACCGGTATAAGACTCACCTACACTGTCGAAAAATAGAGAAATTGCAGGCCAAAATTTTGGGAAATACTTTTATTTTTGAACTCCGCAAAATCGCAAGAAAGGCGCTAATCCCAAACCGGTCTCTTTTAGACTGTGGGAGCCTTCGCTAGATGTCGCTTTACAAAATCTCATCTAGAATGTCGAGATCTAGAGGAGTGGCAGGTTTAAAAAGCATAATTTTGTGAAATATTGGACCTTTGACCCCTGTAAAATTAAAAGAAAGGCACACATCCCAAATCTGTCTGGTTTAATCTGTGAGGTCAGTTGCAAGGTGTGTTTCATTGTGCCAAAATAATCGTTTATCTACATACTATAACACAATGTGTAATCTTTAACCAAGTTTCGTTTGGATTGATGGAAATATAGGGGAAGCAGGTTTTTGTAATGTTTACCATTTGGGGAACTAAATAACACAAGAGTGAATCCTCAATAGCCGCGACAATTGAAATTCGTTTAATTCGTTAAATTAACCTATTTTTCTTTTCCTTTTTTATTAGCTATATTTTTGTGCGCCAGCAATAACAAGTGTGGGGCGCGCGTATACCCGATTAAGTTTTATTGCTCATCAGGATCTCTACCAGCCTCCCCCCCAAAAAAAGTTTTAATTCTTTTAGGCAGGATTGAAGAAAATTAAACTATGAGATCTTGGGCGTGGTCAAATAATCATTCGAAAGGGTTTGACCTCCTGAGTCCAAAACTGTAATTAGATCTCAAATTAGTCAAGAAATGACGGAGCTATGAGCTAAAAGTTTGTACTTGAAAAATAAAACAACTTAGAGCCATTTTATGAGCCGCTGTGCCGAGGCAAGAAATTAAAAACTTTTCCAGCATATTCGATTCAGAAAACTTCCCTCCGAGTTTAAAGACGATCGGCGCACAATTGTAATTATTGGAAAGAATATTGTTCTTTGTTGAATTTCACGAAAAACTACTCGAATGCTATTTGAGCTAGCTGTTCTTAATTTTCAAGTGATAGACTAAGGCAACTAATTAACACCACCCGCCCAACTCTTGGACTACTCTTTACCAACGAATAGTGGGATTTAATGCTCCCACGGTTGAAAGAGCGAGCATATTTGACGACGGGTTTCCATTCCGCAACCTAAATATTGCGATTCGATAGCACTAATCACCAGTCTATTTGGATTGTTTGTTTGTAATTATGCACAAAGCTACACAATGGGCTATCTGTGCTCTGCCCACCACGGGTATCGAAACCCGGTTTCTAGCGTTGTAAGTCAGCAGATATACCGCTGTGATACTTGGGGGCCTGTTTGTTTGTAATTATATACAAAGCTACACAATGGGCTATCTGTGCTCTGCCCACCACGGGTATCGAAAACCGGTTTCTAGCGTTGTAAGTCAGCAGACATACCGCTGTGCCACTGGGGGCATCTATTTGGAAAGAAGAATAAAAAAAGAAACAGAGAAAATACAACATTTCCTCTTTCCTATAGGAGAGACATAATAACTACGTAAAGACAAGAACTTTAGATACACACAGTAAATTCGGAACTATAGTCAGTATTCATTCTTCAATAGGGAATTAGAGCGATCCTGTGCACTTCGGTTAAAGAGACGAAAAGAGAAATACTCTATTAAGAACTTTCAGGACAAGAACTTGATTTTAGTATACCGAAATGAACTGGTTGAATACACACACACACACACATATATATATATATCGAACCTTTTACTTAACAAATGTCACAGAGCATGCGTGATTAGGTAAATTTCTACTAAGCTGTTTTTGATTTAATTGAATTTTATACTTGGATGGTGTTATAGTTATTTGGGTAGATGGCAAGTTGCGCAGAAGATGGCATACTTGGTCTCGCACTGCCTGCTGGATCGACGCAAGACAGAGCGAACCTGTTGGAGAGCGTAGTCTCAATTTCGATTCTGATATAAAACCACGAAGATCTTTCCTCTCATCGGGTTGAGGCTCAGCACATAATCTGCCAAGGCATAAAGTAAGGTATATTTTTCTCATAATATTATATCGTATTGAAATTTTATGGAATGCGCTTAATTACAGTTTTCTTCACCTGTTCGATTTCGTTAGGACAAAAATGTCATAATGAAGAAGGCAAAACTTAGATATTAGCCCAATACTTCAACTTAAATAATATTAGGAAAGCTTGTTTGAAACCTTATGAATTGAACACATATGTTT
>NW_013668421.1:98351-123196 GCF_000517525.1 Limulus polyphemus | reverse complement strand
CACTGCTAAATTAGGGAAGGCTAGCGCAGATATCCCTCGTGTAGCTTTGTGCGAAATTCAAAACAAACAAACAAACTTTATTGTAGAAATGAAGAGTATCCTGGATGATACGAAACCGGTATTTTATGATTTTATGTATTTCTTATAAATGAACAGTAATAAATAAAAAAATGTTTTTCTTAAATAATTGAAAGTCAGTTTTATATGTTCTTTATAAGTCATTCTTTATATATATATATATATGTGTCTTTTATCAAGGACATATGTGGAAAAGTTAGATTTAATTTCCACGTGCATATACTAAATTAGGAGTGAATATGTTTTGATTAGAAATAAGTTATTTTCTTCTATAAAATACCTATTTATTTGTACAGTTTTATATTTCTTCTGTTTGCCGAATAAGTTAATATAAATTTACGAGCAGAATTTCGTGTTCAAATAATTTAGTTTCGAAAGCAATGAGTAAAATTGGTCCAATTATGTTCTTTAAAATACAGTGTAATATTACGAGGATTACGTATCGATGATGAATAGCTGTGTTGTTGTTGAATTTTGTGAAAAGTTATTCGAGTGCTATATAGGTTAACCAACCCTAATTTTAAAATTATTGATCATAGTATAGGCGACTGGTCAATACCATCCGCCACCAAATTGTGGGTTGTCCTAATCAAATAGTAAAAATTTGACTGTCAGTCTTATAAATCACCCACGTCCCCAGAGAACGAAACACAATTATTTTTATTTTCGGTTGTAACGGAATGCGAACCTTCGGATCCACAGACCGGCACGTTAACCATCGGACCGAATTCGTCGTCTCTGTTGGACTGAGGGACAGTTATATAGACCGTTAATGTACTGTTAAGCTTAGAAAAAAAATGCGTAAAACGCATTCCTTTTTCGAACTTACCTAATATACAACAGATCTGGATAAAGCAGAGTTCGATAAAGAATATCATTTAATAAATGGAATATTTATACTTTTAAACGATTATTTTTTGTTGTTGTTGCGAGTTATGGGGCACCATCAGCAGATGATATGCCCCCAAATTCCCTGATCTGATTTAGTTGACGGAAGTTGGCATGTTTGATGTGACGGGGATTCGAACCCGCGACCCTCAGATTACGAGTCGAGCGCCCTAACCACCTGGCCATGCCGGGCACTTTTAAGCGATTAACCTGATAAGAAGAGCATTTATACTTTTGAAATAAAAGTCTAACAAATGTTTTTTTTTTTTGCTCTTAAACAAAGTTTGTTTGTTTGCTTGTAATTAAGCCCAAAGCTAAACAAGGAGCTATCTGTGCTCTGCCCACCATGGGTATCGAAACCCGGATTCTAGCGATATAAGTCCGCAGATGTACCGCTGTGCCACTGGGAGGGGAGCCTTAAACAGGGATTATGATTAGTAGGATAACTTGACGCTCGGGGCACGATAGCTTACTTGAATAATACAGTAGTCTTTTTTTTTTAATGTCCGGGATTCAAATCCCACTCGCTTTAAGTTTTCGTCTTTTCAGAAAATCCTAACTTACAATAGGTGCCATTTTACCTCATTTACTGTAGAGTTAAATACACTTAATTGTTTTTTACTGAATATTACCTGGGTATGTATCCATTAAATAACAAAATGATATTTAAAAAATTGTGATTTAAACCACCTGCTAGCGTTATTGGCGAAACCATTAATATCATAGAATATCTTTGTTCACAAGTGTTAGAGAATTGAAAATATCAGAGACAAACTTCGATACAGTTGTATGGCATTCTGACATAAAGTATTACAAGTGAAAGTGGGTTATATCTCACAAATTCCAAGCTCTAAAGATTCAGTTTTTATTTTCCACATCTAATGTAATATATCGACATAGGCGTTCGGCAGTAGAAAGACATTTGACCTTTATAATCATATAAATGTATTGGATGAACTTTGCTCTTCTAAAACATTATCAAACGCTTATACTGAGTTTCTGTTAGTATACTTTCAATCGGTTCTTTGTTTCTACGTAACTAAAATATTGGTAACGTGTTCAGTTTCTTAAACATCAGAATTCACTTAATACTTTTAAACATTTTTACGCTAAAAGCAAACTTTTATATCTTACACTACTATTACTGCTACCATGTTATCCACGAGGGAACAAGTACCGCTAAAAATGTTTTTCAGAAAATGCCATGAGATCAGCGCATGCCCACCAGTGGAACGGTGGTATGTCTGTGGACTTATACCGCTAGAAACCTGGTTTCGATACCAGTGGTGGGCAGAGCACAGATAGCTATTTGTGTAGCTTTGTGCTTAATAACACAAAATAACAACAAGGTCGGCGTACTGTTCAGAAATTACCATCATTTCAATGGAACACGAAAACGATTACAACGACAGTCATTAAACAAGTGTTTAATGAAAAGGTCCTCCCAAAAATACTGTTTCCGAAAAAATCTTGTCAAGAATGAAGAATTTCCATTTGAACAATAGAAGAGATAAAAAAAGGTAAAACCAGAAACCTTGGAAGCGTTTTATACTTGGATGTAACTAGAAGGTCAAGTCTTTATAACTCACACAAAACAACTGTTTAAAACAGCCATTATTGATACATTCCAAAACGTTTATGTGTGAATAACTAAGATTGACAACAAGTTTCACAAGTTGTAAGTTTATGTGTGAATAACTAAGATTGACAACAAGTTTAACAAGTTGTAAGTTTATGTGTGAATAACTAAGATTGACAACAAGTTTAATTAGTTATAAGTTTAAGTGTGATTAACTAGGATTAGACAACAAGTTTCACAAGTTGTAAGTTTATGTGTGAATAACTAAGATTAGACAACAAGTTTGATAAGTTATAAGTTTATGTGTGAATAACTAAGATTAGACAACAAGTTTGATAAGTTATAAGTTTATGTGTGAATAACTAAGATTAGACAACAAGTTTGATAAGTTATTCAAAACTAGTTTATGGTATAAAGCTTCTCTACCTGACAAAAATATTTTGAATTTATCTTTTTTTACGACCTCAACTATTTATGAAGAACTCTAGGCTTTGGCCTCTCATATTTTTTTAAATGCATATGTTAACATAGACTCCAAATTTGACGTCGTTAAATCAAACAATGATATGTTAACATAGACTCCAAATTTGACGTCGTTAAATCAAAGGTGTGTTAACATAGACTCCAAATCTGATGTCGTTAAATCAAACAATGATATATTAACACAGACTCCAAGTCTGATGTCGTTAAATAAAACAATGATATGTTAACCTAGACTCCAAATTTGACGTCGTTAAATCAAATAAAGATGTGTTAACATAGACTACACATCTGACTATGTTAAACGGTTGATTTAACGACGTCAAACTTGGAGTCTATGTTAACATATCTTTCTTTGGTTGATTTAACGACGTCAAACTTGGAGTCTATGTTAACATATCTTTTGGAAATGATGTTTTATACTTCATATGTGGATGTTCAGCTGGTGCGTATTAAATAACAACAATAATGCTACGGATCTTCTTCTCTACTTCATTGAAACTATTCTTAAAAAAATATATGGACAAAGACATCATGCTTAACAAATTGCACAAAACAAATCAAATTTGCGATTTGGATAAAAGAACCTACGAGAAAGAACTGGAATTTCTGGTATAAGACTAGAATACCTATGAAAAAACTTAAATCCACCCTTCTCCCCAGTGTCTCGCACTTCCGGAACCTGTTAATACTTTCATCTCGCTCATTGAAACCTGTGTAGAAAACAACGTGTTCATCTGCTTAGGAAAATATTTCCAACAAAAATACGGAATGGCAATGGGGATCCATCATCTCCAATACTATGTGTCAACTTTCTGGAGAAGTTCGAAAGTTAACAACATGAAGTTTCCATGGTTGTGTTATAACATAGATGATGATGTCCGGCCAAATCCATGGTTGTGTTACATAGATGATGATATCTGGAGAAATCCATGGTTGTGTTACATAGATGATGATGTCTGGACAAATCCATGGTTGTGTTACAACATATATGATGATGTCTGGACAAATCCATGGTTGTGTTACAACATAGATGATGATGACTGGACAAATCCATGGTTGTGTTACAACATACATGATGATGTCTGGACAAATCCATGGGTGTGTTACAACATAGATGATGATGTCTGGAGAAATCCATGGTTGTGTTACAACATAGATGATGATGTCTGGACAAATCCATGGTTGTGTTACACAGATGATGATGTCTGGAGAAATCCATGGTTGTGTTACACAGATGATGATGTCTGGACAAATTTATGGTTGTGTTACAAAGTAGATGAAAATGATGTCTGGCTAAATCCATGGTTGTATTACAACATAGATAATGATGTCTGGTCAAACCACAGAAGTGATCTTCTTCACAATACCATAAAGTTTAAAGGTGAAATGAAATGAACAACTCGCTTCCTTTTTTGTTTTTTTTATAACCATTTAAGTAAAAACCGGTACAGGAATTGTCCTTTCTATCTACTGAAACCAACAATCTCTTTGATGATACCACAAAAACGTTGAAGTATTTATTGCAAACTATTTTTCTAAGAGGCTGCAAGTATATGCCATTCTTCGACATTAAATTAAAAATTAGAAATTAAAAACATCAAGTCCACTTTGAAGGATTTACAATACCACATTTAATTCATCACAAATCTTCGTCTGAAAGTCACGAAAACTTTTTTTAAAAAAAGAACAAATGAAAGTAGGAATAAACTACTGTCCTTGAACAACAGCCCAATAATGTGACTTCAAACAAACCATGCAAGAAGGTAAAACCAAATAACATATAAAACCAAATATTATATAAAAACAAAGAATTGTTGAAAACTGTGTATAATTAAAACTGTACCGCTGTATATTATTAAGAATTACTGAAAACTGTATATTGTTTGTTTGAAGTTAAGCACAAAGCTACACAATGGGCTATCTGTGCTCTGCCCACCACGGGTATCTAATCCCGGTTTCTAGCGTTATAAGTCCGCAGACGTACCGTTGTGCCAATGGGGGGGGGGCAACTGTATATTATTAAAACTGTACCGCTGTGTATTATTTAGAATTGCTGAAAACTGTATATGATTAAACCTGTATCGCTGTGTGTTATTAGGAATTGTTAAAAACTGTATATTATTAAGACTGTACCGCTGTGTATTATTAAGAATTACTGAAAACTATATATTATTAAAACCGTATCGAACATTAATACTTATGAAGGCCACTTCAAGGTGAACTGTTTTCTATCCACGTGTTTTCTCAAGGGAATTTCACAATCAGGTTTCATCTCAGAATACTTTGTAAGACTGAAGAGGACACATGAGAGTGTCGAAGCTATATTCCTGATCTTTGTGCTAATCGTTCGTTCCATGAATGTGGTTTACTATTTTTTACGTTCATCTATTTAATATACAATATATCTATCTAATATATAATATAATAATATATATATAAGCTGCCACGTGTAGGAAATTACGCTTAAAAATCAACGTTACCAATATGTGCTTTCTTGTGTAATAGCTTTTTTCTATCGATTGACAATACTCAACACTCTTTAAAGAGATTCTGAAAACCGAGCACCCTGAAGGTATCTGGTAGCCAGCTTCAATTATTACGAGTTCCACATCTCTCTCTGTGTATACCACTTCAGCTAACGCTTTTCAGAAAACTAATAATGTTTGAAAGGATCGTTACACATATAGCTTGCGAGCTTTAGATGTAACCCCCCCCCTAAAAAAAACACACCTTGAAATGTCGAAATTTTTTAAATCGTTCAGAATGAAACATAAAAACAGCATAAACATGAAACGTAGGATAATGAACACCAGAGTTCGCTTAACTTTTGTCTGTATTACAAGAGCTCAGCTTAAGTAATTCACACAACTGTCCAACAAAGTTTCACTCTTTTTTTTTCCAGAGTGAATGTTCTCCTGATGTTTGAGGAGAAATCGAACACCTCACGAATGTTTTAGTTACGGAATTATTTGTAGAAAGAACGTATGAATTCAAAGCTTGCTAACAGGAGCTCAGCTTAAGCGTTTGAGATAATTAAATTTCCAGAAGAACAGGATATATCCAATCCATTTGAAATATGTTCAATCAATTCCGTAGATTCAAAGTTATTTCCGTCATGTCCATCTCGCTTTTTTTAACTGCGAAACGCCTACATTTATTTCTTAAACTGGATGTGGAAAACAGTAATGAGCCCGAAAGTGTTTTGAAATATTATATTTCGAAAATAATGATTAATTAAAGTGTATTTCACGTCCTACAACACGTACTTTGTTGCACTAATTCCTCTTTATTAGTATTTATAAACGTGAGTTATCAATTTCATCCTAATTGTTTTAGTTTTGACATTCTTGGTATTTAGAGGCTTGAAATATATATTCACAAAGTCTATAACATTATATGGAATTTTAATCTATCTGACTGAAATATTCACTTGACTTTTGTAGTTTTATGCTTATATAAAGTCTGTAAATCTTTAGGCCTAATAAATGTGTTGAAACGTTGTATTGGACTCAAATAACTTCCGATAATGAACGAAAATCCTTCCGAATGGTGGGCAAGTAAAAGATACCTTTAATTTTTTTTAATAATTTCTTACTTAAAATTTCTAATGAATGGATTAAGAGCATTACGAGAGAAAAATATTCTACAATCTAATGTGGTGATGATACTATTATTTTCTTTATTTTAGGCTTAAAGAATTATTTCATATTTCATCAACTTAGATAGTTAAGACATAACTGAGTTCTTACAACATATAAGCCCATTTCGACTACTGATATAAATGTATTAGGAAACGCTAAACAAACAGAGCAGAAAGAGAATAACAACCTGAAGGTACATTGTTTATATAACCATTTTGTTTTCGTCATATAAACATGGCCCACATTGGCTCAGCGGTAATTCTTTAGACACTAAAATTTGGGTTTCGATATTTGTGGTAGGCAGAGCACAGATCACTCATTGGGTAAATTTGTGTTTAACAACAAAAACAAGCAAACATAGCCCCCTCCCTTAGTGGCTCAGCGGTAAGCATGTATATTCACGACGCTAAAATTTGGGTTTCGATACCAGAGATGGAGCGAGCACAGATTGTCCATTTCTTAACAATAGTCAAACCAAATACCTAAACACGTGTTAACTTAAAGATAGTGTTATTCGTGAATGGTTCGTATCGGAATTTTTACATTAAGTGTGAATTTATTTCAGGCCTTAAAACAAGCCCAATAAGTTTAAATGAGAAACCTGTACACTGTCATATTTTAAGTTAAGGACGAACGATTTCATTTTTATTGCGGAATAAGATGTATTATATTCGGTACATTTCTTTAAACTAAAGTTAAATAGCCAAAACTGCTAGTATCATGATCATTTCAAAACCACGAATTTGCATCTCGTGACTCGCGCATTAAAACTACGTCATCTTTGTGAAATATGTTTTCTATAGAAACACAGCCTATAGAGCTTTCAGTGATTTATTTTCCATACAAGATATATTTTAATTTTCCTCTCCACAGGTGGCGACATCAAAATGTGTACAAAAATGGATATCATACAGAAGGAAGTGGTTCGGTGTGTATTGCTATATACGAACCCTGAAAACGTTGCAGTGCTTAAAAGGCTGAATTGGAAGAATGCTTTCACCAATGCATGTCTTCTTCCAATAGAATATTGACCATACCCTTATCTCCCACATTAGACTCTTCAGGCACACAGCTTCTTGGATAAGGCATTAAATGACTGAAGGCTTAGGCACTATATAGCAATTTCCTACCCATCTACTCATATTTGAGGCTATTTTATGAGAGCTTTTGTCTATGTTATGTAAGTGGACCACGTTCGCCACATGATCTCGAGCAGGGCTTTAAAACGTTATAGCCAATATAACACCAAATCTGCTACAGTCAACATAGGAGGCGTTATCTGATCGTTACATGCCCTGTCGTGTTGTTTACAACGTGTAAAGGTATAACAAAAAGGTTCCATTTACTAAACCTAAGACTTGCGCTTTCCAATTGGCTAATATCGTTAACTACCAAAGAAACTTTAATCTTCTGATGATTTGTTATTAATCACGTTCGCCAATCAGTTCTTTTTTGTTCTGTTTTTTTTTAAATAATCGACCAATGTTATAAACAAACAATTTGTAAATTGATACACATCTATATAGGGTATTTAGACTACCAGAACAACAATTAAACTTCGTTTGAAGCTAAGCACAAAGCTACGTAATGGGATATCTGTGCTTTGCTCACCACGGGTATCGAAACTCGGTTTCTAGCTTTGTAAGTCCGAAGACATACCGCTGTGCCACTTGGGGGCTTTACTGAAAGTAAAAGCTGAAGTATCATTGTACTGTTTCTTAGCATGCTTACTTTCCATAGTTTCCATTGCATTGAAGCATATTTGTTTTAGAATTATCACGCAAAGCTAGGCAGTCTGTCCCTAATTTTGAACTAAGAGAATAGAAGGAAGGTAGCTAATCGACAACGCTCACCGCCAACTTTTGAGTCTTCGAATACGCACTTAGGGCACTCTAACCACTAGGCAACATTCAACCTGTATTGAAGTCAATTATAATAGTTTGATATTGCCCCCCAGTGGTACAGCGATATGTCTGCGGATTTACAACGCTAGAAACCGGGTTTCGATACCCGTGGTGGGCAGAGCACAGATAACCCATTGTGTAGCTTTGTGCTTATATTCAAACAAACAAATTTTCTGTAAATTTCGTGTCAAGTAATTGACTCGCAATTTGCGGGTCAAGGGTTCGAATCCCGTCACCAAAATTGCTCGCCCTTTCAGTCATGAGGGTGTCATGGTGTGACAATCAACCCCCACTATTCGTTGGTAAAGAGTAGTCCAAGAGTTAGCGGTGGGTGATGTTGACTAATTGCTTTTCCACAAGTCTATCACTTTAAAATTAGAGACGGCTAACGCAGATATCCCTCGAGTAACTTTGCGCGAAATTCAACAAATAAACGTTCGTGTCTTACCTTAGATGTATCCTTGAATAAGTTCTCTTTGGTTTAAAATAAACTAGTATACAGAAGAAAGGAATATTTCAAATTACATATTATACTAGGAGTGTTAAAAATACGATCAAAATGTTTAAACAAACTTTTCCATTTTTCGTTTTACATTTTTTATCTCCGATACTCCAAAAAAAAAAAGGCAGCATTTAGCCTGAGGTAAACAATGAAGCTACGATGAAGACAGACCAATGCTCTGTTGAAACATATACTATGTTCTTTACATAAAACAATTTTCATTATTCTTATAAATCGTTATTTGTCAATTTAATATTGTCTTAGCATAACGTGCTTTTATACACAAGAAACATGTTCATTTTTGTTACTTTCATTAACAGTATTGGTTATAATGTTTAACGTATCTAATTCTAATTCATTCGAATTTGATTTCCTATTATTGTACTTTTATTATAGAAATAGTTTTGCATTGTTATATTAATATATGGGTTTAGAACTAGCCTAAATCTCCTAAGGTGACCGAACTTGGTGAGATATTATTGGATTTACGGCTGAAAACATCATTAACAAAATGATGAAAAAATGCTTTTTAATCTTTATAAATACTAGCTGAGAAACAGACAATGTTAGATAATATTCCCTTTCTTTGTTTTGTTATTACATCCCTAATGACGTGTTACATGCTAATTGGACATCCTGCTTTGTGGGAGACAATAATTGACTCATTGAACTAATTAAGTACTCTTGTCTTTAAATTAAGAGCTGAAAGTCTACAGAAAAGTGGAAATGTGCCCTATGTCAGGGTGTTTCAATCCCCCTTCTCGGGCAAAAATCGTAAGACAAAACAACCCATCGTAGTTTCCAGTTACCATACCAAAGATTACGGTAATCGAGCCAGTCAACACACACATACACAATGGATCATCTTTATAGCAAGAGAAGAATACTTAGTTAAGTATAATCATTATCGGGCTGATTTTTAGTTTCCTTCTTATCAGATAGCTGGCTCTGATCGGAAGTCGATGTTAATGTTTGTTTGTAATTAAGCGCAAAGCTACACAATGGACTATCTGTGCTCTGCCCGCCACGGGTATCGAAACCCGGATTATAGCGTTGTAAGTCCGCAAACATACCGCTGTGCCACTGGTGGGCCGATGTTAATGAGTTTTAGGGTTTGGTTGACGTGAATTTAAATGATCTCGAATGTAAATACATCTTAAACTAAAAACAATATGACAAATACCAGATTGGGCTTAGAAGTTACTAAATTGTATAAATTGTTTGACTTCAATTTCAGATTTTATTGGGTAGTTGATACCATAAATATTTAAAACTATTCGTTTTTCCATAGCGAGATTCCAAAGAAAGCAATTTTCAATTCAGTAATTTATCTTTTGACAGTATTTCGATTTAATATTTCAATTTTTAAAATGGTTCTTTTTCGATACTCAAAAAAATCCACTATATATATATATGTAAATTCACGACCAAATTGTTCCGTACTAAGTCTCTTTTTCTTAGTTATTTTACGGTTTAAAATCGTTTCTGAAACGCTTTCTTGTTAAGTACCAGGCATGGCGTCATAATGTCACGGTCAATCCCACTTTTCGTTGGTAAAAAGTAGCTCAAGAGTTGGCGATGGATGATGCTGACCAGCATTTTCCCTCTTGTTTTTCACTTCTAAATTAGGGACGGCTATTGCAGGTAGCCATCGAGCAATTTGCGCGAAATTCAACAAACAAACAAACTGTAAGTTTTGTAAATAATTTACTCAAATTAAAGGATAATTTATTTAAATCCTTAAAAAATAAATATAATAGTTTTTAAGTTTATTGACTTGATACTTACTCCAGGCTTATCTAATTAAGCAGTTATTTAATTAAGAGCTTAAATTAAATCTTAAGCAAACTCTTTCCAGTGAATGCAGTTAAAGTTCTGTGTTTTATTAAACCTTATTCATGTAGTAACTTTACTCCAGCGACTGGATTGCTTGTTAAAAACAAGAAACAAAAAACAATTTTTTTCACACATATGATAATGATGAAGATCACGAGTCTGTAATGTGTTCAATCTTTTTCACACATATGATAATGATGAAGATCACGAGTCTCTAATGTGATCAACCCTTTTCACACATATGATAATGATGAAGATCACGAATCTGTAATATGTTTAATCCCTTATCATATGTGTGAAAAGGATGAAGATCACGAATCCGTAGTAATCCTTTTCACACATATGATAATGATGAAGATCACGAATCCGTAATAATCCTTTTCACACATATGATAATGATGAAGATCACGAATCCGTAGTGTGTTTAATCCTTTCCATACATACTCTAATAATTTTTTCTGCAGTCAAAGTAGCTCAGTGGTAAGTCTCAAGGCTAGTCATCATCAATATATGTAAAAGCCAAGTGTCAGTCGATCACACTCGATTTCTCTGTATTTTGTGAGTTACACGAGTCACATTTCCAATTTTTATTCTATAATATTTCCTCTTTGGATTGCTCGTTCCCATTTTATTTGAATTTAATCGCTAACATTGGCGTAAATAGCTCTAAATGTCGGCACTTTTCTGCTTGTCAAGAAGGGAGTTCCCAGGACCAGATCAGACATGGCGTTATGTGTGTGACACCACATCATCCACATCATTATGACGTCAAACTAGGTAAGATCCGAATAGGAAAGCCTGGAAGACTCTTGTGAAAAATATGTAAAAAGTTAGCGCAAATCTATGCATGAGTATTATTACGAAAAAGCCTTTGTTAAAACAGACTGAAGATACGAATTATATGTAGGAAAGAGGATGACTTTTCCTCAGAAGAAGAACAGATGTATTCCAAAGCCACCAATATGTAGCATGTTTACACTCTTTTGGTAAAGTAGCTATTGCTCATGATAGGCTTTAGTTTCCCGAAGCTGGAAAGTCCTTTATTTTTCTTATGTCTGTTTACAGGTGGCAAAATTCCAAATGCATATTGGAGGGGTTTTATACTAGGACATTAATAATCGAGCTTCGATACCCGTGATAGGCAGAGCACTGATAGTCCATTCTGTTTGTTCTTAACAAACAAACACTCATACGATCTAATAAGAAAAAGTTATGCTAATACACCGCAGAAGTTATACAAAATATGTTACTGAAATAAACAGTTTATCAAAACTAATTGGTGGTTTGGTGTGCTGAAAACCTTAAGATGAGCCTCGCGATTGAAAACAACAACAACAACTTTTGTCAGTTACCGCGGAAGTAAGTAATTCTTAGATATTACAGTTAATCTGAGTCTTATCGCCTGTCACAAAACACTAGGAACACTTGACATGTTAAAGACACGTCTTAACTTACGTGAAAGATTAATTCTTAGCTCGCTGTACGTGGGCCACTGTAGTTTATGAGAGGTTGCTAAGCAACTTGACATAAATACAGATGTCAATTATTGATTTCATCAGTCGTTCAGTAGTGGTGTAAGAGTGTTTGAGTAACTTGAGTTTGATTTAGTTATTACTGCTTAAAACGTTAGCTAATGTACAATGCACGAAGAGAATTTATACGTGTCTTAAAACATTTTCAAAATTAATATACGGTTGTTTTAACTGTCTGTAATTAAGCACGAAGCTACAAAATGGGCTATCTGTGCTCTGCCCGCCACGGGTATCGAAACCCGATTTATAGCGTTATAACTCCGCCGATATGCCACTGGGGGGCTGAACATTCAAACGTCATATGAATATGCCGTGTTTGAAATATATCTGCGATAAACTTTGTTGTTTCATAAACTAAGATATCATCAAATCTCAGTCGGTCATTTATAACTCACCAGATTAGGGATTTGCCTAAAAAGTTAACGTAACTTTTAATTACTCTTGTAAAATATATAGTTTATGGAAAGGTAAAGTTTTTAAGTTTCCTTTTTACAGTAGTTTAACGGTATTTTAAACTGTTAAAGTTGTTAATTTCTGTTGTGGAAAGTTTGTATCTTTCAGATTGTTATAAGATTAATCATCCACCCCTAACAATATACATATCTATATTTTAAAGTCATATTTGACTGTCTAAATAGTACTTAAAATTCCAACTTTTTTAAACAAACCTTAGACAAAAATTAATAGTTATTTATTTTCTCCGTTGATAGAATATATTCAAATACATATTAGTGTTACGATCAACATATAACAGTTATACAAAGCTCATTGTTGTACTACAAAACATTGATAAGGTTTTTCTATGATAATGAAATCTCTTCAAACACGTGTTAGTGTTACGAGGAACACACCTAACTAAAGCTCATTGTTGTACTACCAAACATTGATAAGGTTTTTCTATGATAATGAAATCTCTTCAAACACGTGTTAGTGTTACGAGGAACACCTAGCTAAAGCTCATTGTTGTACTACCAAACATTGATAAGGTTATTTATTTGATATGATAACGGGAGCTATTCAAACACGTTTCAGTGTTACGAAAGGCACCTAACACAGCCACATAAGGCACACTGTTGTATTATCAAACATTCGAAATTGAATACAAAGAAAATATAATAATAAACCGTAAAATTTGTCGCTAGTCAGTTTTCGAGTAAAAACTAGAAGCTTATTAAAAATATATAGGTTCATATAATGTAATAGTCCTTATCAGTATTGAAATGTATATTACACTTAAAAGCGGTTTTTTATTTTCACAATTTTAGCTTAAAAAAGAAAAAAATATATAATTCATAAACTAGGCAGTAATCAGATATTTTTGAGCATGCTAGCAATTTCTATTTTGAAATGTTAAGAGATAATGCGTCATAATATCCAAAAGTTTAAAGATATATTTTTTTCCTTAATCCATCATTAAGGCGTGTGACAAAGCTTACTAATGCTATTCATTTAAAATATCTGATAAACAGTCAGTTTAGCTCTGATTTCATTTGTAAGATTTATCGGATATTTATCGTAGTAAATAACAACGTCTAAGTTCAGCCCATTTTCGAGGGCTTTTCAGAAAGCGTTCGTTGACAGGACTCTGGAGATGAGACGTGTCATATTTCACTCTGCTAAATTACTGGGATCAAGAATCCAAGGTAGTATCAAATATGGAGTTATTTCTCATTTGAAGGACGCCAGTTGCAGTAGTAGACTCATTAAGCTCATGATGTGTAAGCTCAAGTGTTATGATGAGAGAGAAAATCAGCGAGGAGAAGGAAAAGTAGTTGAATTTATTTACGGTAACAAAGTCTCTTAATTTTTTTTTTTCATCCGTCAGACGACAACCTGCAGTAACCTAGATTTAATATTTATTTTTTATGAACCTAAGGCCTGTTGCTTAGTTTTCGTGTAACCTGTTAACATTTTCAGTATTCAAAATAAAACGTTATTAGATAGTAAATAAGTACAATTCCATATAAAAATGAAATTGAGAAAGCGATTTACGAATATGATTTCAAACAACGAGGCAAATGAAAGAAAGCTACGACATGTAAACCGAGTGTATAAGTAAAAATAAGATACAAGCAACGGACTAGAAACTGCTTTTTATTTTATATACCAAATGAGATATGTTCGGCTTCGGGAGGATCGAACACTTAATCTTAATGTTATTATCCCAGAAGTTCATCATTTTGCCACCAGGGGACCAAAAGGTTGTTTGTTTCAGAACAAATCCACATTAGGTTATCTGCTTAATCTCAATGTTATAACCTAGAAGTTCATAATTTTGCCACCAGGGGACAAATAGGTTGTTTGTTTTAAAACAAATCCACATTGGGTTATTTACTTAATATTAATGTTATAATCTCAGAAGCTCATCATTTTGCCACCAGGGAACCAATGGGTTGTTTGTATTGGAACAAATGTACATTGGGCTATCTGTTGTATCCACCGCAGGCAATCAAACACTGGATTTTAGCCTTGTAAGTCCGTAAACTTACCACTGTCCCCGTGAGACGGACCAGTTGAAATTGTACTTTTTATCCTACGAAAGATATATGCAGATGGAAAGGAAGGACTCATACGGGGGTAAAAAGTCTTCATTCAGAGTTAACTTCTACTTTTAAACCTCAGAAGAGAAATAATATCAAAAATCCTAAATTGTGAGCGTAGAATAATGTTCTAACCCATATCTGAAACTACTACTCACACTCTGCAGTCAGTCTTGGGAAGGTTGCTCCTGATAAAAACGAAAAAAAAAGCAGTGAAGTTAAAACAGGTTATTCAAATGTTTTTTTTTTCTATAATACCTTATAATTACTGGAGCTGTACAATTGTCTTTGTGCTTCTCAAGAGGTTCCTCTAAATTATTGGAGCTGTAAAATTGTCTTTGTGCTTCTCAGAGGGGTTCCTCTAAATTACTGGAGCCGTACAAGTATATTTGTGTTTCTCAGGGGTTCCTCTAAATTATTGGAGCTGTAAAACTGTCTTTGTGCTTCTTGGGAGGTTCCTTTAAATTATTGGAGCCGTACAACCATATTTCTGCTTCTCAGGGGTTCCTCTAAATTATTGGAGCTGTAAAACTGTCCTTGTGCTCCTCATGAGGTTCCTCTAAATTACTGGAGCTGTAAAATTGTCTTTGTGCCTCTGAGGGGGTTCCTCTAAAATTACTGGAGCTGTAAAACTGTCTTTGTGCCTCTCAGGAGGTTCCTCTAAATTATTGAAGCCGTACGACTATATTTGTGCTTCTCAGGAGGTTCCTCTAAATTACTGGAGCTGTAAAACTGTCCTTGTGCTTCTCAGGAGGTTCCACTAAATTATTGGAGCTGTAAAACTGTCTTTGTGATTCTCAGGAGGTTCCTCTAATGAACAATTGATAATAAGAATTTACAATCGTATAAAATTTCAAAACCTAAGTGATCTTATTATTCTAAGTTGATATTTCAGTACGAAAATTTTTTTGCATTATTCAAATTGCATAATGAACTTATTACACTAGTTAAAACAACTTTAACTTAAGTAAGAATGTGATACTCGAAGTTAAGATAAAAGAATTGTTTGTTTGTTAGGAATTAAGCACAAAGCTACACAATGGACTATATGTGCTCTGCCCACCACGGGTATCGAAACCCGGTTTCTAGCGTTGTAACTCCGCAGACATACCGCTGTGCCACTGGTGGGCTGAAACAAAACAAACAATAACATGCTTGACAGTTACAAAGACTGTCACAATATTAGTAGTACTTCCTTTCAAGATGTGTTAAATCACAAAAGTGTCAAAATATTAATAATAATTAATTTTAGGATTGTTTTGAATTTCGCGTAAAGCTACTCGAGGGCTAGCTGTCCCTAATGTAACAGTGATAGACTAGCAGGAAGACAGCTAGTCAACACCACCAACTCTTGAGCTATTCTTTTACCAACGAACAGTGTGATTGATCGTATATTATAAAGCCCCCACAGCTGAAAGGGCGAGCATGTTCGGTATCACGGTGACCCTTGGATTGCGAATCGAACGCTCTAACCACCATAAATCACAAGACTGTCAAGATACTTGTAGTAATTAACTTCAAGATTTATTAAATAGCAAACTATCAAAATACTCTGGGATACCAGCAAGCATATATTAAAGCTTGGATTATTACTCGAATTCTACAAAGAGCAAACTGAGTACTCGAAGAAAACCAATTCTACATAGTATAGAACGGAGCATCTGGACAGAATATAATTACACATAGATTGCAAAATCAAAAACATTTAATTTTAGTGCTTTTTCGTTGACTTCCCTTTTGAAGAAGTTTCCATGTTTGACATTTTTGACTTAATTGTTCTCATAAAAGAAGAGTTGCTATTAAAAACTTAAAGATGGCTTTAAAGTCGTGTTTGACATTCTACAAGTTCTGAACAAAGTCCCACGCAAATGCGGACTTATAACGCTAAAAACTGGGTTTTGATACTCGTGATTAGCACAGCGCAAATGACCTGGTGGTTAGGGCGCTCGACTCGCAATCTTAGTGTCGTGGGTTCGAATACCCATCACCTAACACGCTCGCCATTTCAGCAGTGGGGGGCGTTATAATGTGACGGTCAATCCCGCTATTCGTTGGTAAAAGAGCAGCCCAAGAGTTGGCGGTGAGTGGTGATGATTAGCCATCTTCTCTCTAGTATATAACTGCTAAATAAGGGACGGCTAGCGTAGATAGCCCTGGAGTAACTTTGCGCGAAATTCAAAAGAAACAAAACCCATACGAACTGTGTTCAGAGATTTCTACCAAGAGGTTACATTATCTGAAAACTTTGTCGAAGGAAACACGAATCAAAACAAGTGTTAATTGGTAACTGGTAATGAATGATATATTGTTGAAGAAAAATATCACATTTGTTTTACGTTTAACATGACCATTTCCTACAGAAAGGATTACTACACCTTATTCAGCTTCTCTTAGAGCGTTAGCTGAAATTTTGAATGCGTACCTCTTTTATACGAATTGTTCTATACTCGTATAAAACGAACGTATTTCGAAATAATACTGTTAATGCATTAAGTGTTAAAGATAACAATTTCAGTATCGTTAGTTCACATAAGATGGAAAATTGTGAAGGATCACGAAAATGCGATAACTTCAACTTGAGATCAGTTTAATCGAACAAAATTCGACTTCTCCTCTCTTCTCGATCGTAAGGGTGTTCGATAATCAGACCTTAAGGCTAGATTTGAGCAAATAAAATTCTATTTTCTCCCTCTTCCTTATCACGAGAGTCCGATAATTATAACTTGAAGCCAGCTTTGAGCCAACAAAATACGGTTTCTCTGCTCCTCTTCAAGCTTTGAGCCAACAAAATACGGTTTCTCTGCTCCTCTTCAAGCTTTGAACCAACAAAATACGGTTTCTCTGCTCCTCTTCAACCTTTGAAACCAACAAAATACGGTTTCTCTGCTCCTCTTCAACCTTTGAGCCAAGAAATACGGTTTTTTTTGCTCCTCTTCAAGCTTTGAGCCAACAAAATACGGTTTCTCTGTTCCTCTCCAAGCTTTGAGCTAAAAATACGGTTTCTCTACCCCTCTTCAAGCTTTGAGCCAACAAAATACGGATTCTCTGCTCCTCTTCAACTTATACGCTTATTGTTTTTTTATTTGTACGCTCATTGAAAATACCTGTAAATAAAAACATTAAAAAAGCGTAAATTAATGTACTAACTTTTTTTACCACTATTAAAACTCTAACGGTATTCATTGAAGAATAAATGTTAGAGCACGCTCAATAACAAAATAAAGAATATATTTTTTATGAGATTAGCATATAATACAATAGACATCTGCACCCCTGGTGGTTCAGCTGTAAGTCTCACAGCTTACAGCGCTAAAATTCGGATTTCGATACCCGCAGTAGGCAGAGCCCAGATAGCCCATTGTGTAGCTTTGTGCTTAATTCCAAACAAACCCCTGGTGGTACAGCTGTAAGTCACACAGCTTACAACGCTAAAATTCGGATTTCGATACCCGCAATAAGTAGAGCACAGATAGCCTATTGTGCACCTTTGCGTTTAATAGCAAATAAACAAGCTTTATCTCTCCATTCTTGGGTCCCCTCATGGGTGTTTCGAAAATATTTTTTTTCGTTTCAATTATGTTGACGTCAGGATTCCACAAGCAAAATTTAAAGCCAGTTTTTCAAAAATTACGGGATTACCTAAACATCCCAAAATAATGTTTCAGTATTAGTAATATATATAAACCCGTTGACCAATATCTCCGAAACTCGGTTTCTATAATTATGTTTATTTCTGTCGAAAATATTTACGTACGAATCAAACTCTACCAAAATGATTTGTATAAAACAAATTATTACTAATTTTAGTACCCCGGTGGGTAAGCGGCAAGTTTTCGAACTTACAGAGCTAAAATCTGGGATTCGATTCCCCGCAGTGGACACAGTAGATAGCCCAATGTGGCTTTGCTCCCAAAAAAACAAACAAATATTACTATATTGTTAGTAAATAGATATCCTGTAAACGTACACGTGGGGCAACAACAACAATGAAAGTTCACACACTTTGTTTTAGAACAACCATATACAATTCTCAAGTAAATCTGTTCAGCCAATCCTGATATCCCACCCCCGATCCTCCATTTGTGGGTTCCCATATTAAAATTTCGAAAGACCTGATTTCAGATAAATCGTTTTTTGGCTACTTCGTACATGTTAATGCCAACTTTCATATAAATGTGTTCAGTCAAACTCCAGAGCTGACAGAACTACACTGATCACACATTATTTGGAGCCCCCTCGTGACCGTTTCGAATATTTTTCTTCGTTTTAAATTTTGTTGGCGTCGAGATCCTACGTGCAAAATTGAAAATCATTTTGTGAAGAATTGTGGGAAGAGTTCAAAGATCAAGTAAACGTGCAACACAAATATATATACAGTTAACAATTACTAAATCAATTTTTATCTTCAAATAGTTAACATAGATAGAAAAAATTTAATTGTTTTGTGTTAATGTTTTTGTGTTTAGATTCAATTTTCACAAAATCCATTTCTTTAAAAATTGCCATAGGAATATCGATGGTTCTTTGCGTGTTACGATATTTTAAATCTCTCGCCTGGATTAAACAACACGTCAAGAATATGACGGACTATAAGTTCAATACAAACACGCACTGAGGCGTAGTAGTGAGCACGCGAAGCTATTGACATTTAAAGAAGTATATTGAGTAAATGATAAACGGTTTTATTCCATCATAGATATTACTGATTCATCCAATGAAACTCGGTTTACTGACTATCCAGACTGGATAACATCATAACTTTGTTGCGGACTTCCTAAATTTCAGTTCGTATATCATGTTATGTGTCCCTATAGCGCAGTGGATAGCGCGTTGGATTTCTAATCCAAAGGTACCGGGTTCGTTTTCCCGGCAGGGATGCCACCACCATTGCCTGGTCCCAAGTCCAGGAGGAGAAAGGAGGAGGATTGGACGCGGGGCTAGCAACTTGTTGTAGCCCAATGTTCCACTAGGAACGACAGGAACTGAGAGAGATATCATGTTATGACTTCAAAATACCCGATTACTTGTCATCTAGGGGTATATAAAAAATAACCGAATGCTGTTTAATTTATTGCTTTTACAGACTCAAAACCTTTTTTTTTTGTGAAAACAGAATATATTGTAAGGTTATCATGGTTATCATGGTTTAACTGAATATTGTTTAAATATAGGCTGGAAACTGTCTTAAAAACATAAAACGTTTTTGTGAAAACAAAGTTTCGTTTTGAGTTTACTATCTGGTTAAGTATTGTGCAGCTTTTTGGTTAACAACGAAAAAAAAATAAATCAAAACATAGCTACGTGTCTCGTGTTTGTCCCAATACACTCCATTAATGGAAGTTTGTAAGTCTGTTATTATACCTGGCGCAGGTTGGCCCTGTGGTAGAGCTCTGGATTTAAGAGATGGCAAGCCTTAGTAGTTTTGCCAGGCGCAGGTTAGCCCTGTGGTAGAGCTCTGGATTTAAGAGATGGCAAGCCTTAGTAGTTTTGCCAGGCGTAAGTTGTCCCTGTGGTAGAGCTCTGGATTTAAGAGATGGCAAGCCTTAGTAGTTTTGCCAGGCGTAGGTTGGCCCTGTGGTAGAGCTCTGGATTTAAGAGATGGCAAGCCTTAGTAGTTTTGCCAGGCGTAAGTTGGCCCTGTGGTAGAGCTCAGGATTTAAGAGATGGCAAGCCTTAGCAGTTTTGCCAGGCGCAGGTTGGCCCTATGGTAGAGCTCTGGATTTAAGAGATGGCAAGCCTTAGTAGTTTTGCCATAAATACAGAATATAAATGTACTGTTACAACCACCATATTCTCAACTATCCGATATCATCATTCATGTACAAACATTTTCAGATATATATATATATAAGACACTCAAAAGGAAACCTTGAAATGTACTTTCAACTCCAGTAGTCGCAAGAAAAGGTCACACACACACACATTATCTTCTTCAAGCAACAAAAAATAACTCCAGAGAAAAGACTTGATTGAGAATTGGATTATTTACAGTCAAATTCAATAACAAATATAAAACAAAATGAAAAAAATAATGCCTAGACGTTTGTTAAATGGATTGCAAATCATATACAATGCATGGTAAATAGGAGAGCCCGTGAATAAAAAAAAAATTATATTACAAACAAAACTGGATTTTACCACCAAAAGAAAAACACTGAATCAAAGTAAATCAAAAAAACAAAAATCCTGTTCCTGAAAAACCTTTCACTTTTGTAAGCCTAAAGTACAAAAATATTTTCCTGTCCTTTTACTCTTCTCTTGTCATCATAGATTTATATAAAAGACCAGAGCAGAAATGCAATTCTTCTGGAAGACATACTTTATCTTATTATTTATATTTAAATAACAGTATTTACAGATTTTTGTTATGTCTTTTTTTTTCACATCACACTTGTCAAACTTTGCGGCATTCTGAAATGTAATAAAAATATATAGCTTCACTTTGGATTTCATTCAATTTCGGAAAATGGATGGAAAGTTGCGTGGTACTCGAATTGTTTTTCTTTATTTTAAGAAGATGGAAGCTTTCAAAGTGTTTCCAGGTCAGAACTCACTGTTATTAACAATATTGTGGAATTTCATTTCAGCTATTTCACTGTCACCCCCTTCGCCCCACTGTGTTACCAACCTCCACAATGTGGCCGGTAATGTTCTTAGGCCTTAATGTACCTACTTTCACGTTAGTGGTTGTATCTTTCTTATAGCAATAAACCTAGAACTATTATATATATATATATATATATATATTTCAATCCATTTGTGGAACCTGGTAACATTCTGTCGGTAACTATATAAAATTGATGACCCGCTAAATTACTCACTGTAAAAAGACGTTTTTATGAAATAACTCAAGAACACGACAATTACGAAATAAAATACCTAGTTTACAGGGACCTATGAGGATGGGTCGGGCGTGGCCTTATGGAAACAAACCTACGAGGATATTTCTGATATTAAAAAAAAATGCCTGAATAAATAGGGTTTCTTTGAAATAAAGCGGTCGTATTCCTATTTTTTGTTATTTTACAAGGGTCAAGCTAGTCAATCAGATGTACTTCTTAAATTAAAGTTGTGTTTTAAGATTTTGTTTTGTTTCAAGTTAAGCACAAAGCTACACAATGGGCTATCTGTGTTCTGCTCACCACTGGTATCGAAACCCGATTTCTAGCTCCGAGAGTTAAAAATACGTGGTAATTTTCAACTTTGCAACATTTCAACTTAGGACCGTTCGCACTACAAGCTAATAACCTACCAAATGGGCTAGAGATGTGTTTCTTTGAAGTTAAGCACAAAGTAATAGGCTATCTGTGTTCTTCCCACTACTGGTATCGAAACCCGATTTATAGCGTTGTAAGTCCGCAGACATACCGCTGTGCCACTGGGGTGTGTGTGTTTTAATGTATTTTTAGATATAAGTACAACTATATTTTAGAGTCTAATGTTGCCTGTTTGTGTATGTCCGCAGACATACCGCTGTGTCACTGGGCGTGTGTGTGTTTTAATGTATTTTTAGATATAAGTACAACTATATTTTAGAGTCTAATGTTGCCTGTTTGTGTAAGTCCGCAGACATACCGCTGTGCCACTGAGGGTGTGTGTGTTTTAATGTATTTTTAGATATAAGTACAACAATATTTTAGAGTCTAATGTTGCCTGTTTGTGTAAGTCCGCAGACATGCCGCTGTGCCACTGGGGGTGTGTGTGTTTTAATGTATTTTTAGATATAAGTACAACTATATTTTAGAGTCTAATGTTGCCTGTTTGTATACCTTTGAAACTCACTGTACATTTCACTAAAAAAACAACATATTTTTCCCCAATAACTATTGAAAATAAGAAGCGAAGCGTGTTCTAGCGAGATTTTTGTTTTAACATTATCTGCAAGATTTGAAAGCAAGCTTAGCTATCTTCGTTCCTTTTAGTGGTACAAAACATCTTACGTGTGTTTGTCCAATCCATTTAGTTGGTTACGTTCCATTAGCTAGGAAGCGAACCTATCTTTGTATTTGTGTTTTAAACTGAAGCAGAAACAACGTTTTTTGAATATGCAGACTAAGTAAATAAAAGCCTGTACTTTTTTTTATTATTTGCCATCTTTCCATATGCCTAGATTTGAAGATAATTTTACTACTGTATTTTGCGTCTGGACTGAAAGCATTCTTATTTTATTCACTTTAACAAGGTGTTTTAGGTAGAACCATAGAAATTAATTACATCTGTTTTAATTATCCACCAAAGTTAATTATTTATGGTTCAAATTTGGAGTTAAATAACAAAATTTGATGTCCTAGGTTTTTGCCATATAATATATTTTAACACTCTAGAGTGTAAATATTTCCACTGTGTTTTTTTTTCGGCTATACTGCTTGTTGTTTGTGTATTCTATATTCTAGACCCTACGAGTACACACCTAGCAAAACAGTTCTTTTGTGGCGCTTAGGTGGAAGAATATATTTCGGAAAAACAATCTTGGAAAAAAGAGAATAGAATCACAACTAAATTGAAATATTGTTCACACGAAAAAAAAGTAAATCTATCTTTATCGTTATCAGAAAATCAAGAAATAACTGAAAAAACAAACAAACATTTGAGTATTAACATTGAAGGTTCACTGGTCTTTTAAAAATTGTTTTAAAAGTTTTTCGTATTGATAAAGAAGATTTTAAAACATCATTTTTATCCTAAAGCTCTATTAGTAGACAGTTCATAACTTGAAAACAATGGAAAACTCCAGATAAAAACACAACGTAAAAATGTTGCACAAAACTAAGAAATCAGCCGAACTATTAATCGAGTATCTTATTAGACGTGTCAAATTTTGTTTTATTTTTTTCTTTGCTAGAATATTTGATCTATTAACATTATAACTGTATTTCAAAAATTAAGATCGGGTTTGAAGAGAGAACGTACGTACTGTAGAGTACAATATAAAAGTACTTTATTTAAAAGCAAAACTTGAGGCATTGAATATTCTTTAATCCAGGTTTATGCTTACATTAAGCTTTAAGAGAGATTATCCTTCTAAGATATCGCACTTTAATCCTATCGTTATAAAAAAAACGGCATTTCCATTAGTTCCCGTATCATTTTCGCAAGGCCAGGTGGTTAAGGCGCTCGAATCGCAATCTGAGGGTCGCGGGTTCGAATCCCCGTCCCATCAAATACGCTCGCCTTTTCAGCCGCGGGGGCGTTATATTGTGACGGTAAATCACACTATTCGTTGGTAAAAGAGTAGCCCAAGAGTTGGCGGTGGGCAGTGATGACTAGCTGTTTTGTGTTCTACTAAATACTTGGAGGTATCTTATCAATACATTAAAAACGTTTCAAAATGGAGGTATGTTATCAGTACATTAAAAACGTTTCAAATAATATTAAATTCGTTTATAACCTCGGGCCTTCAAAAACAGACACCGAGAATATTAGCGATTTAATAACATTTGACTTATAGCTCATTTGTTTTTAGGAACAGTTCAAAAAGCAGGAATCCAATAAGTGGTCCCGTTTACTTATCTGGACTAAGTTAATTAGAATTCTGATATGTCGTACCGAGTAAATCTGATATTTGCAAAACTTTTACATTTCTGACGAAACTGGTGATGTTTCTAACGAGTATTTCTTTGTTGACTCACAGTACAGAAATCCAATTAACTAAAGTTACTGCAACTTTCACGGTGAGTTGTGATTACCATATTGGTGTATTGAAAACTGTTGCACCTGTTTTACTTATTACTCCTCTCGCTCGGTATATTTATTATACTGTTTGTTTTGAATTTCGCGCAAAGCTACACGAGGGCTATCTGCGCTAGCCGTCCCTAATTTAGCAGTGTAAGACTAGAGGGTAGGCAGCTAGTCATCATCATCC
>NW_013668421.1:86912-97351 GCF_000517525.1 Limulus polyphemus | reverse complement strand
GACAGTATATTAATTTTTGTATGTTTAGGTGAATGACCAGGTGGTTAGGGTGCTCGGCTCCCAATCCGTGGGTCGCGGGTTCGAATCCACCTCACATTAAACATGCTCACCCTTTCAGCTGTAGGGGGCGTTATAATGTGACGGTTAATCCCAATATTCGTTGGTAAAAGACTAACCCAAGAATTGGTGGTGATGACTACCTGACTTCCCTCTAGTCTTACACTGCTAAATTACACTAACGCAGATAGCACTCGTGTAGCTTTGCGCGAAATTCAAAACAAACTTTAGGTGAAATACTCAACATGTTATGAAACTGTGAATAATTTTATTTTCGTAGCTAAAAATGTCATTTTATTTTAATGAGAAGGCTCTAGAACGTCGTCTTTCAGAAGCTGAAGCCTAAACGGGTATGATCTACCCCAAAACGTAAACTTTTTGGTTTCTAACTGAGATTCAGGCCACTCTAGGGTGTAAAAACAAAATGATAAAATCTTCAAAATAAAAAGAAAACTACATATGTTTTCTCAAAATCAAATATTATGTTAATATTTTCTAACCTATTAATAACAATCACGATACCTCATTAGAAATAGCAAAGTATAAAAATGTTTTTTTAATTTAATATTTACGGTTTGCTTGTTTGGAATTAAGCTCAAAGCTACACACTGGGCTATCTGTGCTCTGTCCACCACGGGTATCGAAACCCGGTTTCTAGCGTTGTAAGTCCGCTGTGCCACTGGGAGGCGATATTTACGGTTACACCCATTTATCCAATGTGAGCACTGCCATAAACTCAATTCACTGATGTTTGATCTTTCTATTCTCAGCTAAGAAATTAACAAAAAAAATCAAATAAAATATAAGTGCTCTCTAGTGAACATGCGCCACAACTGTGCTTTGCTTGCTAAAATATTATAATTGAAGTGTCTTTGATGAATATTTTGTGTGTGGGGGGGTATCCTCTAGCTCGTATGATACAGTTTTCGTTACCTCAAATTAGAATCGCTCTAAATCAAACAAAATGTTAATTAGAGAATAAATGAAGTGACGTTCGTGTTCTGTTACAAGCGCTGTTTTCCTTCACTTTACGCTGGTAACGACTGACACAATGCAGGCAGGCTTCGAGCAGTCACCGAATCGATGACGTGGCATACAAGAGTAAAGCGTTTCGTTCTTTTCTTTGAAAAGTCCTTCAAAGTTTGTGGATTCGAAGAGATTTTCAGCATCAAATTAAAAAATAAACTAACCAATGTGAAACAGACCATCATTAAGTAATTAATTTTAAAATAGACACCATTAATTACTAAATATTATCCTGAATATAATTGCATAATTAATATTTGCCTGAATATAATTACATAATTAATATTTGCCTGAATATAATTACATAATTAGTATTTGTCTGAATACAATTACATGACTAATAAGCAACTGAATATTATCAAATGTTTAACGATAAATATGTGCCTTTGAATAACAAGTACTTTACAACGAAGTGACAGTTTTGTTCCTAACGGAACTAAGTAAAACTTACACAAACATTCTGAACTGGGTAAAGACATATCATAAACTGAGTTCATCTTTATTTTATTTTCACAAAATAGCGTTGCATAACTGGTTAAAATTTTAGGTTCTAGTCGTGAAAGTTAAAATAACAACATTTCTTGGCCAGCGAACTTTCAGACAGCTCCGATTTTATTTAACGACTTTATTTATTGAATATTTTTAATGAGGGTTGAACTCTTGTTTATTTTAAAAATGTGTGCGCAAAGCTACACAAGTAACTATTAGCGCATACCTGTCCCTACTTTTCAAGTGATAGACCAGGGTGGAAGGTAGATAATTAATTACATAGCACCCACCGCCAACTTTTGGACTACTCTTGTCTGACTTGTTGACGTTTGACTATCGTTGTCATATAGGCACCCATGACTCTAAAGTACAGAACACCTTTTTGCGGCAATGACCTGAACTATTGACCTTCGGACTTACAGAAGGCTAACTATTAGTTTACACCTGGCCTGAAGATTGAACGAAACAATCAGCTCTGAAAACATATGATTAAATAAAAGCACCAAAAAATAAGGAACTCAACATTCCAAGTACTTTAAATACAAGTAATTAATCCCGCATATGACCCAAAATAATGCTAAGTCCTCTTGTAATTGACAGCAGTCAAAAGTTTTTCTAAAATACTGCACTACAGTTTAATACGTTTACCCATGATGAAATAAAGTCCACTTCTCTAAAGTGGTCGAGTTATTGGCTTCTTTGTTTGTTTGATAACGTTAATATGGTGTTTTCGTTTTGAGTTAGGTGGACATACACGTACAATACATTTAATGAATACGATAGCAGTCACTTGGTTGTACAGCGATAGTAAATCAGTATGGAATTGGGAATACAAACTGTGTTGTTCTTATGGTGCTTAGCGTAATATTAATACTTCCAGAGCCTTTCAGTGGAGCTAACTACTGAGTACTTGGATATTTATGGAAGCATGCTTTTACAGACTTAATGAATTTTGTCCCTTAAAAAAATAGCCACAGACACACACATTAAACTATATATATAAATATTTGAACTTAAAAAGACAATAATTTAAAGCTTCGTTTACAAGCAATTTATTGATAACCGTAATAAGGAGAAATAAAAAAGGTTCGACGAAACAAAATAGAAAAAGTAGATGATTAAGAATCCCAAACAATGTTCAACAGATCTTTCGCTACCATATATCATATGTGGTATCCAGGGTAGTTATTTGTGGTACCCAGGGTAATCATTTGTGGTATCCATGGTAGTCATTTGTGGTATCCAGGGTAATTATTTGTGGCATCCATGGTAGTCATTTGTGGTATCCAGGGTAATCATTTGTGGTATCCAGGGTAGTCAGTTGTGGTATCCAGGGTAGTTATTTGTGGTATCCAGGGTAGTCCTTTGTGGTATCCAGGGTAATCATTTGTGGTATCCATGGTAGTCATTTGTAATATCCAGGGTAATCATTTGTGGTATCCAGGGTAGTCATTTGTGGTATCCAGGGTAATCATTTGTGGTATCCATGATAGTCAGTTGTGGTATCGAGGGTAATCATTTGTGGTATTCAGGGTAGTCATTTGTGATATCCAGGGTAATTATTGGGGATATCCAGGATAGTCATTTGTGGTATCCAGGGTAATCATTTGTGGTATCCATGGTAGTCAGTTGTGGTATACAGGGTAATCATTTGTGGTATCCATGGTAGTCAGTTGTGGTATACAGGGTAGTCATTTGTGATATCCAGGGTAATCATTTGTGGTATCCATGATAGTCATTTGTGGTATCCAGGGTAATCATTTGTGGTATCCATGGTAGTCATTTGTGGTATCCATGGTAGTTATTTGTGGTAGGTGAAAGATTCGTAATTAAGAGGAATGTAAAAACCACACACCAAATTTCGTGGTTAAGCTTGATTTAACCCTTTTGTTAGGCTTATAAAAACTTCATAAATTCGCCTGTCATTTAATATCAGTGCATTAGTGTTCAATAATTCGTAACTAAGTTTTTCTTCACGAAGAAACACAGCAGTGACATAAATACGCTAATCATACAAAAGCCAAGAATTGAAATCAACAACCCGATAACTAACAGTCCTCTCATTGAAAATAAAAACAACGGAACCTTCCACGAAATAAAATCTTATAAACGTTATGATATTTCGAAGAAACCGGGAGACAAAAGAACGTCAGACTTAAGGAACATTTTAAATAAGCGAAATATATTATCACCAAAAACAATGTCGAAATCATCCGAAGAAAACCAAACATCAAAAGAAGAAAAACAGCTGAAGAACTACTTGATAAAGTCATCAAAGCCAAAGCAATTTGAATATACAGTAATCCATTTTATCTATATTCACATTTTATCCATCTCCCTTTACTAAAACGCTTAACTTAACACCACCTACAAACCTTGTCCTCACCATCATCAGTCTGTAATACGTGCTGATTTTATACCAGTATGAAAAAACCAACAAACTCGACTCGCAATCTGAGGGTCGCGGGTTCGAATCCCTGTCACACCAAACATGCTCACCCTTTCACCCGTGGGGGCGTTATAATGTGACGGTCAATCCCACTATTCGTTGGTAAAAGAACAGCCCAAGAGTTGGCGGTGGGTGGTGATGACTAGCTGCCTTCCCTCTAGTCTTACACTGGTAAATTAGGGACGGCTAGCGCAGATAGCCCTCGTGTAGCTTTGCCGGGCCCTATAGTTTTAGAAAAGTTTCCTATAAAACTCTTTAATCGTCATTGTATTTTCCAGGCTCCTTCAAACTGAATTTACATTTTTTTGTTTTTTTAGATTGTGGATAATGAAATTTAAAATGCGTGTAAGGCAGGCAACAACTCTTAGTTAAGCTCTGATCAGAATAAAAATAATTTGTTTTTCCATTGATAACTGTTTTCATCGTGTCGACCCATAATAGCGGGTCATTATCAGGTAACAGTTACATTAAATAAACCAGTTTTAATTTCAGAGAATGATGAATCATAAGTCATATTAAAGGGTCGGTCAGCAAGAATATAATTTGTTGGTTCTTTCATAATTGATGAATCATAAGTCAATAAAACAGAATGGTGAACTGGAATATCTGGAAGAGCTATTTTCTCTCGGACACATAGTTCCATCAGAATTTGTGGCATCTAGTTTTTGGCACGATTTATGCGTGTTTTTTTTAACAGCATCGTTATGATGGATGAAGAAGAACTATTTAGCATAAAACATTCACATAATAAAAAACTATTACGTTTTACTGATGAATGTTCAGCTATTAAATAACATCTGTAAACTTTGTACTTATGAATGCTCAGCTATTAAATAACATCTGTAAACTTTTTACTTATGAATGCTCAGCTATTAAATAACATCTGTAAACTTTTTACTTATGAATGCTCAGCTATTAAATAACATCTGTAAACTTTTTACTTATGAATGCTCAGCTATTAAATAACATCTGTAAACTTTTTACTTGTGAATGTTCCGTTTGTTTGTAATTAGGCACAAAGCTACACAATGGGCTATCTGTGCTCTGCCCACCACGGGTATCGAAACCCTGATTCTAGCGTTGTAAATCCGCATACATACAGCTGTGCCACTGGGGGGCGTGAATATTCAGCTATTAAGTAACATCTGTAAACGTTTTACTTATGGATGTTCAACTATTCAATAACATCTGTAAATGGACATTAAATTATGTAAAATGCTAGCGTAAGGAATGCTAATTAGGTGCTTGAACAAACCATTAGGTAAGAAGTAACCTGTAGGTAATAAGACTGAACTGTAGACTGTTTAAAAAATATACAATCATATAACACCCATATAAAGTATGAAATTAATTACTGTGCGAGTCATGTTAGGATGTCAGTTATGTATCAGGGTTTCTGTTTGCATGTATGCATTGCCTTACATTTTGTTTGGTTTTTTTCTTCACTGACTTACTGTGATATTTGTCCTTTAGGGTTTTTGCATTCAGTTTTAGCATGTTTAATAATTCATAGGCCTGCGAATTTAAATTTCATAAAAGTTGTTTTGGTTGTAATAACGGATTTTCCACAATTCAGCTACGCAGATTTCGAAAATAATATTCATTTTTTTTCTATCACGTAAGTAAGTTTTTTTTTTTTTTTACAAATCGGGAAGAAAAACAACTCTACTTGGATCAAATTATTATTTCGTTTACCACAATGGACATTTTTTATTATCATATTTGTGATGTTTGGGTTCTAGAACGATTGATAAGACTCACGTCGCGATTGGTCTAGAGAAATCTATAACCAGTGGTTGTCAACATTTGAAACTTAACAAAAGTTCAGTGAAATTGATTCGTTTATGTAAAAGTACATATGACGTTTTGTGAAAAATCTGTACATGATGGAGAAAAATGGATACCATTTTCGGATTTAGCGTACAGGAATTATTGTAGAATATGTAAAAATTTCAAGACAGTGAAACCATCGCAGGCCTGTGTAATGTCAGTTCCAGCAAGTGAGCCGTTTCGGAGTTGGCAAAAGATAAGAGACTTTATATTAAGGTTTTGTATTCAATCTTAGTATGTTTAATCTTATGAATTCCAATAACTAAGCCGTTTCGGAGCTGGCAATGGATGAGAGACCTTATAACTACTACATGCATCAGTAGATGTGCTATATAAATGTATCTTCAGTTAGTCATACAGTATCAGAGTCTTAAAATGGTGATTACGTTAATCAGTCGGTCCCTTTTTCAGTACTTTAAGCATTTAGTGGGTGTGGCGCCATGCACAGGAAACTTAAGGACATCGTGACAAATAAGCACAGATATTTGTGACAGGTATATTTTTGTGTTGTTGACTTCCGCTCTGGAAAGTAGATGTTGAAGTTGGCTTCCACGCATAGCAAGTGGATATTTGTAATGTTGACTAAGAATTTAACGACCATAAACTTAATAAATAATCTACTTGTCCCATTAGCAAGAGATTAAAAAATAGTTTATTAATTAAATAAGTTCTTACTTTCGGCTACTTCTGTAGATTACAAGTGTATGAATAAAACATATAATTAACTGAATGAGGAACTGTAATAAAAAAAAATAGTCCTCTTTTTTCAGTGATATGTAAAACTTTTAACTAAAGTTACCGTGGTGATTAAAATATATATCTAGGCGCTATTTTAAAACTGTAATTAGAACCGTCTGACAATAAGTAGGTTTTTCTCCATAAAACGGTTCCTGTATTGAATATTAACATTTGCTTGTTTAGCACATGACGTCATCTAATCTACGCAGCGATTCAACTGTAACTCAACGAATTTCGAACGTTATCAACTTGATGATGTTTTGGGTGGTTAAGAAACGGATATTCACAACCGATAAAACAATACCGTAATATAAAAGGCTCATGATATTCATAGTTCGACTAACAGTAGAACTATTAAATTTAATGTCTTGTTTTATATTTCATGACTAACCATCAGCTTATTCGTTTGAAAACGTTATTTCAAGAGAAAAATTATTAAAACTGTTTAACATAATGGAATACAGTTAGGCAAATGTAATGTCCAACGTTTCTTTAAGACAGACTTTTGTATTTTGAAAGGTTGAGATGAAAGGGGACTATTTCAATTTTAACTCTAATATCGCACATGTCTTCGGATTCTCAAATACAATTTTGAAGCTCATTCGAAATAAATCTTTTGACATTTAACAACATTCCTTTCATTTCGATTTTTTTTTCATCAGTTTTTATTAGCCCTACTTTTATACAAAGTGAAGGAATGTTGACTGCCTTTTCTTTAGATTCAGGCATCCATTTCGCAAACTAATAACTGTTGCTTTATCTTCCTCACTAATGTATTTAAGCGATCCTTTTTCCATCTCTGTAATTCATGTTTCTAACATCAAACGATTAAACGAGAAATCTTCTTTCCTTTTGTTGTTAAAATTGGCTTACAGATTTTGCCTTAACAAGCCCTCAACTAGGAAGATAAACATGTCGCACAGTCAACTAATAAGCTGAACACTGTCGAGAGATTAAGGATGCTTGTCTCGTCCAAAAGAAGGTTTTTAAAATTAAGACTCAGACTAGGTGCTTAACCGTCGTTTTAGAGGCTTAAAACTGCAACAGTAAAACATGTTTGGAATAGTGCTTATAGCTGACATTGTGTGTACGTTCGCGTTAGTGTGACTGTTACTGGATATTAGAATTTGGTGCTTTTATTTTCATGTTCATGAGATTGTTTTTACCATCAAGATTAATGGAGCTTCTGCATCCTTGTTATTACTTTGATCATTAACTAGCGATTTATAAGTCATGAATTATTAATTATTTAGCCATTTTAGATTTTCAAATTCGGAGAGTATGACCACTATCGCTTTTAAAGTCTAATAAGTTTTGGTTCTACTAGTGTCTATTGGAAAAGCTGATTCCATAGCGTGTACAGAAAATGTCGATCTAATAATTAATAACCACGTACATAAGTTGATTAACAAACGAAACGCGCTATAAGAAATTAAGTTGATTAACAAACGAAATGCGCTATAAGACATTAATTTGATTAACGAACGAAATGCGCTATAAGACATTAAGTTGATTAACGAACGAAATGCGCTATAAGACATTAAGTTGATTAACAAACGAAATGCGCTATAAGACATTAAGTTGATTAACAAACGAAATGCGCTATGAGACATTAAGTTGATTAACAAAGAAATGCGCTACGAGACATTAAGTTGATTAACAAAGAAATGCGCTATAAGGTTGCCTATCTGTTTAAAATTATGGACGACTACCACGAATAGTCCTTGTGTAGCTTTGCGCGAACATCCTAAACCAACAAATAAACTGTAGTTTCCAAAAGATGTCTTAAGAGGTTACTAAATAACTTTTTTCGGACAAATTTTAAGGTGATCAAACAAATTTTGTAGATAATATTAAACTTTTTTTTTACAAATTTCATTCTGTTAATATCTAACACCATAATTCGTTTTTCAATAAATTTATATCGAACCAGTTATTGTGTTGAGAATCAACTTAATATCTTATAGCACATTTCGTTTGTTAATCAACTTAATTTGTTACCCACCGTCAACTCTTGAGCTACTTCAAATAGTAAGATTTGACTGCCACTCTTATGTTGTTGTTTTGTTGTTTTTTTGGAATTTCGCAAAAAGCTACACGAGGGCTATCCGCGCTAGCCGTTCCTAACTTAGCAATGAAAGACTAAAGAAAAGGAATTCATCACCACCCACCGCCAACTCTTGGGCTACTCTTTTCCAACGAATAGTGGGATTAACCGTCACTTATAACGCCCCCACAGCAGAAAGGGCGAGCATGTTTGGTGAGACGGGGATTCGAACCCGCAGATTGCGGGTCGAGCGCCCCTAACACCCTGACCATGCCGGGCCGCCTCTTTTATGACACATCCATGATCGCAAAGATTTTGCAGCAACGTGATGCGAACTATGGACCCTCAGATCTACAATCCAGCTTCATAATCAGTAGGCCACACCGTTTCCACGTTTCCAGAAACCATATTTGTGTTCCGCATTCCCTGATACAACCTTAATAGGCCTAATTCCTGTTTCGAAAGTAAATATTGTATCGAAACCTCTCCAGCCTACAATATACTGTTATTCTGTCTGTTTTAACCTTAAACTTTTATAGTGGGCCGAGCGTGCCTTAGTAGTTCGTACGCCTGGACTGTGAGTCCGATTGTTCGCGATCCACGTCCCGATGCCCCCAGAACGCGCTTCATACTTTGGTGCTCAAGGGTGCGCTTTAAGTTATTTGTTTGATTGGTTGTTTTTATAGAGCAAAGTCACGTTGGGACATCTGCTGCGTCCACCACGGGGAATCGAACCTCGGATTTTAGCGTTGTACATTCGTAAACATACCGATGTCCCACCAGGGGTCACGTGCGCTGTGTAGCTCTGGTGTAGCTTTGGGCAAAATTCCACATAAGCAAACAATTTTTTAGTGGCTACATGTGTTTAATACATCTCTCATCCTCCAATAGTGGCTACATGTGTTTAATACATCTCTCATCTTCCAATAGTGAAACACATGTAGCAATACATCTCTCATCTTCCAATAGAATTCTAACCGCAATAAGTTCGATAATCTCAGCGAATTACATCGCAAGAAAAACGTTTGTTGTTCTTCTTTTTTGTTTTGCTTGTTGATAAACTATTTTACAATCAGTTTTAAAGCTTTACTCGTATACAGGAACATGTACGGTACCGAACGAACATGAACTATATTGAACAATTAAAGAAATAAACCGGTTGACGAAGAAGGTGTCTCTCACGTGTGATCTCTCCGCTACCCACGAGATGCTGAGCGTTCACAGCTGTACAGAAAACAGTTTGGTAATTCTTTAAAAATTGTTTGACTTACGCATTCTCCTTATTTAGAATATGTCTTACGTAGAAATCCAAGCCAATGCCAAACTTATGCCAGTCTTTTTTTTAATGTATTACTTTGCTAATTAATCACTGGCAACAAAACCATCGAATTTTGTAATTTATTGACACCAGCAGAGATACATATTTACTGGCAACAAAACCATCGAATTTTGTAATTTATTGACACCAGCAGAGATACATGTTTACTGGCAACAAAACCATCGAATTTTGTAATTTATTGACACCAGCAGAGATACATGTTTACTGGCAACAAAACCATCGAATTTTGTAATTTATTGACACCAGCAGAGATACATATTTACTGGCAACAAAACAATCGAATTTTGTAATTTATTGACACCAGCAGAGATACATATTTACTGGCAACAAAACCATCGAATTTTTTAATTTATTGACACCAGCAGAGATACATATTTACTGGCAACAAAACCATCGAATTTTTTAATTTATTGACACCAGCAGAGATACATATTTACTGGCAACAAAACCATCGAATTTTTTAA
>NW_013668421.1:84819-86017 GCF_000517525.1 Limulus polyphemus | reverse complement strand
CACACAGCTGTGCTGGTGTATGTAACACCTCATCCATCTGTTGTCCGGATGTCTTGTAAATTAGAAAACCCGGTTAAAGTCAAGAATTTACTAACCTTTCTAATCAAATTGTAATAAAAGTATATATATATATATATATCAGTCTTTGTATGTTTTATTGTTTAACGTCAATGTGGAGCTGGAATGAAATGGTAATAATTTTTATTTCCCGAGTGTGATTAACATGTGCTGAATATCCGGGTACAGAACTTAAATTGACCTTTTCTTAAATAGTTATAGGCACTGCTCTTTGACGTTTACTTAACACCAAGGACATAAAATCATTTATTCCTTGGACTGGTATGGTCTAATGGTCAGCTTGTCGGGCTGCGCATCGGAAGGTCCAAGGTTCAAGCCAGCAACATGCCGAATAGCACACGCTTTTTACTGCGTGAGAAAGGGATGCTTTAGTATACGTTACAACGTACTTGATGCACTGATAGCTTGAATCTGTTAACATATTCAACCCGGCCGGTTATTTGGCTGTCCGGTAATACTCGGCTCCGGGCGAGTGTCGAAGTTAAAAACAGCCGAATCCGGGTAATTGAATATGGCATTTAAGCCCTAATCTTTGTGGCAACTTACGTGGCACTGAAAGTTACAGTCAATAATTGGTTTAGTTTAAAAAACGTACTCCGAGCAACAAAGACTGACCGCCCACTGAAAGTTGGGGATTCAGAGAACAATAGGGGTTAATAACAGGCATGGCTTGAGAAGTGGGTTTCTGGAGAAGGTGGGAGTTTTGAAAACAATAGGGGTTAGTTAGGGTTTGAGAAGTTGGGGTTAGGTTTTAATCGGAATAATGATTCTAAAACTTGTCAAAATAACTGTCAAATGAAGCTCGATTTTCAGTAATGGCTAGGATAGCAAGGCGTTATCTCTCCGCGCCTCCAACCAGTGTAAATAGCGAACGGTCTTTTAGCGCCGCTGGCAACATTATCACACACGAAGGTCAAGGCTTTTACCCGAAAACACCGAAATGCTACAGTAAACTGTGCACATTTTTTTGTTAGTTAATTTTGAAAGTTGAAGGTAAAACTTGAATGTTCTATTGGTGATTATTTGGTTAAATGTAACAAACGTCCATTTTGTTTTTGTTTCTAATTTTTGTGTATGTTGTTGTTGTTGGTTTTTTTTGGGGGGGGGGGCGAGGGGAGAA
>NW_013668421.1:82569-83866 GCF_000517525.1 Limulus polyphemus | reverse complement strand
CGTAGTGGACAGAGCGCAGATACCCCTTTGTGTAGCTTTGCGCTTAACTACAAACAAACAAACCTTATAAAAATAAATTTGTATTAAAAACTTCGCCAAAACCTTTCGTGCTACACTGCCTACCATTTTATATTCAGTCATAAAAGTATTTATGGCTTTATAAATAAAATTGGGATTGGTGGCGCTCGAGTAAATGTGTTTTATTGTTTGTTCGTTTGTTGTTAAGCGTAAAGCTACACAACGGGTTATATGTGCTGTTCCCACCGCAAGTATCGAAACCTGGTCTTTAGCGCTACAAGTTTTCAGAGTGGAGTGAGAAGAGGGCAAAAACAAATAAACGTATCTAATATTTCGATTTTCAATTTGACATTTAAACTTGTCACTTTACTTCAACAAGATTACTTTTTTTTTATGATTGTCCCCTTAACTGAAAGGACATTCAAATAAAACAAAAGGTGGACGACTAAGGAAGTATCTGAAGAATTCAGTGCCACCTTGTAAACGGTGGTTATTTTGTTTTAAAACCCGTAGAGTTTTAGGGTTAAATGTGATTTTATTTTTGAATTCGTTTTCCCTCTCTATCAAGAAAGTCCTTTGTAACAGGCGTAGCGGTACCCGTTAAACTAACTACACAGTTATCAACAACCACAGCCTAGTTTTGCAGTATTTTGTGACTTAGGCACTTTGCATATAATCTCTTTCTTAATTTCCAAAAAAAAAAAAAAACGAACTTGTAAAGCTACTCACACATATAAACGGCTTGATACGTTAGACGAGGCTACATAAAATGCTGTTTAGAAACTGGGTTTGAACTAAAGTGCGTTAGCAAAAACATCTGGTAAAAATAATATATGATCATCTTAATAACCTCGAGTGCATGTAAGTGAGATATATTGTATTTATTTCTTAGCTCCTTTACTCTTCTAAGCTGGAGTGCGCATACAGGATAATCTCGCTACTCTCCCTTATGCAATATCAACTACATTCTGTTCTTAAACCCACCTTCGGATTAGAAACGCCTCTTTCGATTGGTTGGTGGTAAGTGTTGAGAGTGGCAGTAGATTAATCATGCTCGTTGTAAGAATTAATATAATAAGAAATTTTTAGCTACTCTGCGTCATTTTACTTTAGAAAATAATTTATAGTTACTGATATGTAAACGAAAATTTACGTAAGATAAATTAGTTTTGTTTTAATTTCCTTGAAATTGGCAAACGTTTACAATACACGTTACGAGCCACAAGATTTATTCGAGTATGTATAATGTTTTACTTATAAAATTAACAAGTTAACTTTA
>NW_013668421.1:78208-81816 GCF_000517525.1 Limulus polyphemus | reverse complement strand
TACTATATATATATATATATATATAAAGCGCAAAAATCTGTGTGTCTGTCTGTTCGTTATCTAACTACTCCAAGGTTGCTGGGCCAATCTCAAACAAACTTTGTGGGATGATAGTTTGGAATAAGGTGCATGTTAATGGGGGTTCACAATGGGTTAGTACTGTTATTGAGCATTTTTTATCTTTGACGTAAGTTAACGTTAACTACAATCATAGATGGCGCCACGTCCTAACACCAAAAAAAAAGCAAAAACTTAAATTTGTTAAATTTCCTATAACACAACATACACAAAGTGTTGGCGGAGGGCACACAAACGTCTTACATATCTCAGAGAGTACGCTAGCACTCTATACGGAGGAATGCAATGAAAAATAATAGCCGCCATTATTGCAATACTTCATAAACTCAGTTGAAGTTTCTACTCCAACAGACACCATAAGGCTGATATGAAGAGCGTTTTCTTGAGTTATACCCACTTCCTGCTTTGGCCCGTAAGAAACTCCTGCAGCCAATGGCCGTCAATTATCAATTACATGAAACACATTGGAAATACATTAATTAAGCGGTGGGTGTTCAAAGCAGGTAACAGAAAGCTTTGCTCTATAATACAAACCAATCAGCCAAATAACTTACAGCGCACCCTTGAGCACCAAAGTGTCTACCATGTTTTAAACATATACATATTGAATTATTAAAGCTTATACAAATCTTTTGGTAAGATAAAAACAAATACTGTAATAATATGTTATGTTATAAATAAAATTGTATGAAAGTTAAGATTTTTGTGTTATTTATCATAGCATCCATTCACTCATTTTTTAAAGTTCATAACCTGGACAAAGGACGAATACCTCAGCTTGTGTATTTACGAAGGAATAGCTGTCTTGTTTTATTTGGATTGTTACTGAAACTTTTGGTACTTAAAATAAAGCATTTTTTTCAAATATTTCCTCTTTTTGTATATCATAGGATACCCACGTGGCTCAACGATTAGTTTTAGAGCTTATAACGCTAAAAATAGGGTTTCGATACCAGCAGTGAGCAAAGCAAAGATAGCCCATCGTGTAGCGTTGTGCTTAACAACACTACAAAACATGTTTACTTTGGGAATTTGTAAATCCTCAAGTTCTTCAGCTCGAGTTGTTGTTAACTAAACAGGAATATATATATATTTTTTAGTAATCAGGACATTTAAGTTTCATACGCCATACAACCTATAATAGCGGGAGAAATTCACTATTGGAGATATACCAATATATCATTGAGTAATTGTATTTTAGATGCCAATATAATTCAGGAGTTTGTAATATATCACAAACTCAACGCACTTTTTATTACCCTCAACTTTGCACCTTAACCATCCTTGTATTTGTACTTATTACGTTCATAAGGTGAACATAGTAACACAATTAAACGAAATGACAACACAAAACTGCGTCCCTTAGTATTTGTATTTATAACGTTCGTAAGGTGAAAGTAGTAACACGATTAAACGAAATGACAACGCAAAACCGCGTCTCTTATGTGCGTTTAGTAGAAGTTAGTTTAAGATTGAAACGTATTGTTTGTTTGGAGTTAAGAACAAAGCTACATGATGGTCTATCTGTGTTGTGCCCATCAATGGTATCGAAACCAGATTTTTAGCTCCCTAAGCCTTCAGACTTACCGTTGTGTCACTGGGGGGCGGGACTTATTGAAACACGTTGTTTGTTGGTGTTTGAAGTTAAGCACAAAGCTACACAATGGGCTATCTGTGCTCTGCCCACCACGGGTATCGAAACCCAGTTTCTAGCGTTGTAAGTCTGCAGACATAACGCTGTGCCACTGGGGGGCTATTGAAACACCCTGTTAAGTGGAATGTACAGTTTGCTCGAAAGAATTTGTTTAAAAATAAACTGTAACAAGCCTGATTGAATAAGCTGCATGGTACCATCAATTTTCAAACTTATTTAGACTCAAAATATCCAGCAATACGGTTTAGTATTAATAGTCAAAAGATGCATTGGTCGTGTGTGGCCTAATAGTTAAGATGCTGGATTGTGAATCTAAGGGCCGTTGGTTCGCGTCTCGCTGTGACGTAAAATTCCCCCCGCACGTTGAGGCTTCGGGTACGTTATAAGTGTGGCAGTCACATCATCCTACTATACGATTAGAGCAGCTCAAGAGTTCGAGATGTGTACTGTCGGCTAGCTACCTTACCCTTAGTCTACCAGTTTAACATTAGGGATGACTTGCGCAGAAAGTCCTTGTGTAGCTTTGCGCGAAATTCAAACCCAATTAATGCAACAATAAAAAGTTCCACCACTAACAACGACAATTCAAAATGTGTACCAATTTTAGATGGGATTAGCAGGTAACGCGCGTTGAAACGCAGCGCTAATATTTAAAAAACCGCTGATATCAGTTTCACTAAACCTGCAATAATGAGTTAATTTCCTTGTTGTTGTTTGTCTTTTCTTTTCCATCCCTTTTGTAGTTTCAGTTAATTTTGTTATTATTAATAGTGGCTAATATGTATATATATATATATATATATATACAGAAACATAGCGTTTACATTCTGTACACTTTAATTTGTGAAACATTTAACATATATTAGGTTAAAACACACATTTTAAGTATAAATTACCTAAGAACTAAACATAATGTAATACGTGGATCGAACCTACAGGACTAACTATCTGGTATTCAGTTTAAATATTTTGTTTGTTTTTGGATATTCGTGCAAAGCTAATCAAGAGGCCAGATAGTGGGATTTGACAGTCACACTTATAATGCGCCCGCAGCCAAAAAGGGCGTTAACCATCCCTAGTTTCCAAATAATAGACTAAAGGAAAGGCAGCTAGTTAACAGCAGCTAAAGTCAACTCTTGGGGTCTCGTGTCTGACCAAGTAGTGGGAGTCGACAGTCGCACTTATAACGCACCCACGTCCCGAAAGTGCAGAATGTAATTTATTTTTTGTTTTTAAGGTAACGAGACGCGAACTCTCGACCTACAGAATCATAGCCCAAAACACTGAGCCACGAACATATATAAATAGCGAACACATACATTACTTAGACTACGCTGGATGTACAAGAATCTATGAAACAAAATATTTCAAGAGCGGCGAAATTATTAAAACAAAGAACCAATAAAAAAATATAGAACATCTCACCTAGCTTCACTGGCTATAGTTATTGTGTAGCGTTCAAAAATGGTCGTTAATCGGCTTATTGGAGATACGTGTTTCTCTCATGCTATTACAACCTGTGTATGTAAGCCTAAACACACTCACACACACCTAGACAGAGTTCCTTGAATCGCTAGAAAAACAGACAGCGGCGCTCTCGCCACTCATTCGCTCCGCGGTATCCGTTCCATCAACAAGTGAGCAAATTTGTCACAACATACAGCCTCATCATCCTCGCACCTGAAGGCTTACAGAAGGTAAGTTTTTTGGTTCATATAACAGTCCAAGTTTGTCGAGATTTTTCCAATTAGAAGACAAACAGCATCTTTATACTGCAGGTTGCCCGACCTGCCGAACATGCAAACGATATATAGAATACGAATTAACAGCCCTCGTTCAAATTGTTCGTTTCCGGCTGAAATGAAATTAGACTTAG
>NW_013668421.1:71744-77208 GCF_000517525.1 Limulus polyphemus | reverse complement strand
GCCACTGGACATCCACGAATATCGTTTGTTTGTAATTAAACACAAAGCTACATAATGGGCTATCTGTGCCCTGCCCACCACGGGTATCAAAACCCGGATTCTAGCGTTGTAAGTCCGCAATCATACCGCTGTACCACTGGGGAGCCACGAATATCATTTGTTTGTAATTAAGCACAAAGCTACATAATGGGCTATCTGTGCCCTGCCCACCACGGGTATCGAAACGCGGTTTCTAGCGTTGTAAGTCCGCAGACATACCGCCGTGCCGCTGGATTTCATTGTCTAATAACAGACAAACAATTTAGATATAAAATATTAATAAAAGTTGCAGCCGTTGCAATGTTTTTGAAATTACTAACATCAGTGTACTACTGATATGTAGTAAATATGATTTTAGTCTATACTTTTTTTATGTCAATATACGAACTGACTGTAGAGAAAACCAATGTATAAAATGTTTGAATATTGAAAACTTCTTATCCTATGGACACAAAGATTTCAGCAGGAAAGTTTGTATGTGGTAGAAGTATTTCTGGATGTTCAATATGATTTCCGTCATTCCAGAATAACATATAAGACCTTTCCTTAAATGAAACTACTGCAGACGTCATTAGTTACGGACATGGTAGTGACACGCATTTTATTTAAATTATCATCATACACACTGAGACGTATTTTATTTAAATTGTCATCATACACACTGACACGCATTTTATTTAAATTATCATCATACACACTGACACGTATTTCATTTAAATTATCATCATACACACTGACACGTATTTCATTTAAATTATCATCATACACACTGACACGTATTTCATTTAAATTATCATTATACATACTGACACGTATTTTATTTAAATTATCATCATACACACTGACACGTATTTTATTTAAATTATCATCATACACACTGACACGTATTTCATTTAAATTATCATCATACACACTGACACGTATTTCATTTAAATTATCATTATACATACTGACACGTATTTTATTTAAATTATCATCATACATACTGACACGTATTTTATTTAAATTATTATCATACACACTGACACGTATTTTATTTAAATTATCATCATACACACTGAAACGCATTTATTTAAATTATCATCATACACACTGACACGCATTTTATTCAAGTCATCATCCTGCACACTGATACACATTTTATTCAAGTCATCGTCGTGCACACTGACACGCATTTTATTAAAAATCACCATCCTGCACACTGACACGCATTTTACTCAAGTCATCATCCTAAATACTGACACACATTTTATTAAAATCACCATCCCGCACGCTGACACACATTTTATTAAAATCACCATCCGGCACGCTGACACACATTTTATTAAAATCACCATCCCGCACGCTGACACATATTTTATTAAAATCACCATCCGGCACACTGACACACATTTTATTAAAAATCACCATCCTGCACACTGACACGCCGAGAAATAAAAGCGATGCTAGTTTGTGAAATAAAAAGCGATTTAGGTATACAGTATAACAATGTGGTTTCGAAGCGAAGACAGAACTTTTTGGATAAATTTTATGACTCTCTATGGTGAAACTTAGTTTCTCTAGGATGGGTGATGCTTAGGATATAATACTGTTTGATATGGAGTTTTCTTTATAATTATCCTGTCCTTTAAACAAGTGTTTCAATCAAGATCTATTATTTACAATTATACATATATATATATTTATCATAAAAGGTTACTACTCTACAATATACCGTAAAACGTAGATGATGATAAAGCAACTCAATGAGTGTATGTTTGTTGTTAAGCACAGAGCTACACAATGGGCTATCTATGCTGCGCCCATCACAGGTATCGAAACCAAATTTTTGGCACTGTTATGCTACAGACCTGCCGCTGAGCCACTTAGGGGCATTTCTAACAGAAAACAGTTGGTTGTGAAATTTTGCACATAGGTTACTGAAATTCTGAAAGCACAAACATACGTATATATATATATTTGGAACACAGTCTCGAACCATGAAATATTTAACGCTTTTCACTATTTCCTTTTAAAATTTTGCTTGTTATCATTTACTTGCAGAACTGTTATTACCCTGGGGTGTTTTCGCTTCATCGTTACGTTTGAACTTTTATTGCAATTTGAACTATTTACTGTGAGTGCGGTATATTCGAGTGACGTTAGGAATGACAGTTTTCTCAAGGTTATACTTTGTATTTAAAACGGGGTAATTTAGAGATATGAAAACGCATGTAAATTATCTACCTTTTTCCCAACTAGTATAGGGATGGTTCTAGATGTACGGTCAAATGATCGGTGGCTGAAAAGGTATATGACTGTTTTTTCCGGAAAACGAAAAAAAAAAAAAGTCGTTAAGCGAAACTGTTAAATGATTTAGAACCAGCGGACACAACACTCCGAAAGAGAGTATATTTAATAGCATTTATGAAAGCCAAAGAACTCACTCATTGAAGCGCTTAAGAGAGCCAATCAGAACCAACGTCTTCTTCTGCAATGTAAATGCTACGGTTACGAAAGAGAACCTTCCGATCCAAAATCTGAAACATCTCCTGTTACCGTAAAGAAGATAATCAACTGGGATTTAAAGCTGACGATGGCTCAAAAGCCAAACGCTCAGAAACGTCCAGCAAAATCTCGAAATCGGCGAGTGTTTTTATGAAAAAAATTACCAAAGAAACTGGAATCACATCATTAGTCAATCCAGTTCTTCAGTTCACTAGTTTCCAGCAAAATCTAGATTTGGGCAGAAATTAGTGAATATTTTGTTGCTGTGATTCCAGTTTCTTTATTTGCTTTTGTCGTGTAGCGGAGGATCTTTTGTTAAGGATAGTCAGAAAAAGCACCGTATTCAGTACTTGTATATTGAAACACGCCATCTTTACCTCACGGCGTAAAAGGCGGAAATGCTTCATTTTATTTAAACTTAATAGAAGATTGGGTACGAGTTTGTCCTGTATAAGAGCTCTGTATTTCAGAATTAGCTAGCCGAGTTCGAATTCGTGGAAACTCACAAAATATTCCCTATTTACTTTATGCTGTGGATGCATTAATAGAATGTCATCCTCAGCGTGGATAAAATAATATATTCTTCATAAGGTGTAATTAGCTTCTACATCACAGAAAATTATTATTATTTTTTTATAATGGACAGATCCATGGTTTGCGTCTGGTTGCCACAAAATCGCGCCCCACACTTTAGAGCCGTGGATGCGTTGTACGATTCACGCTCCGATACCGCTTTTCGATTAAGGTGGTCCAAGAGTTGGCGGTGGGTGCTGTTGATTAGCTTCCTGTACGCTAATCTATAAGATAAGTATTAGAAACGGCTGTACACAGATACTCATTTGTGTAACTTTGTTCGAATATTCAAAACAAACTGTTCATAATTATATTCTATAAGTAATTTTAAATAGATTCAATGAAACCTGATACTGGATACAAAAACAGTGGACCATACCACGTGATGAAAGTTCTTACTAGACATGAAAAAGCGTATTTAATGATATAAACATGTATTTACGTAACACGTGAAAAGCTTCCATTTTGAGTTTTATGATAATTTTTTTAAGCTCAGAAAACGAAAAGGTAGTTTTTTTTTTTATAATATTTGATTTTTTATTAGGGGAAGATAAATTATTTTTCTTAATTGTATTTGATAAATGCTTCAATATGTGGGATGTGAGAAAGTTGGTTCTCAACCATATTTGATAAAATCTATCATCGGCTAGAAAAAAATAATTCTGGGATATTTTATAAACGATTTTGTTCTTTCTACATGACTTAATTTTTGTTAGTCGCATTTGGAAAACGTCATTTCAGGTTAGAAATAGATAGGTTCTTAATTAAAACATTTGATAAATGTGCTTCATATACGTTTTTTATTTATTTAAGTTTGATGGGAAAATATTACTACATTCAATCACGAATGTATTCAAAATAATATTTTTTGGTGTGTTCGAAAAATATTTTACGTTAAAAGAATATATTGTGTAAATCAATAACTGATTAAAGAGTTTATTGTAATCAGCTTCACATTTGTTTGAACATTAAATCTAGACGTGGGCTCTTCATCTGCAGTACAAGTCCAATCTGACACCCATTGAGAACTGACAGCACAAGTCCAATCTGACACCCACTGAGAACTGACAGCACAAGTCCAATCTGACACCCATTGAGAACTGACAGCACAAGTCCAATCTGGCACCCATTGAGAACTGACAGCACAAGTCCAATCTGACACCCATTGAGAACTGACAGTACAAGTACAATCTGACACTCATTGAGAACTGACAGCACAAGTCCAATCTGACATCCACTGAGAACTGATAAAGGATCCACAGGCTAAATTTCTATAACACGAGTAGTCTGAGAATTTTGTTTGAGTTTTGGTTTAGTAGATGTAAATAACTACTTTGTTGAGTGTGGCAGAGGATGAAGGGTAATTGGAAGTCTAAAGTTGGGTTTTAAATCAACAACTCTCAGCTGTTCTTCTTTTCTTCGAAATGCTTATTTCAGTTTCACACGTAATACTAGTAGTATGTGAGTTAGTTTTACTGTGAAATTCTAAGTTTATAGATACGTGGGAGTTGTATATCAAGCAGCTCTCGCGTTATTATTAGTAAAATGTATTTATTTCACAGCTTACAGATTAAGTTCTTATAGCTTCCACTTCGAAAATGGAAACAAATAAGAATCCATTCCTTGAAATTTTTGTATTAATAATAATAAATTTTATCTTAAACTTTTGTCTTTATTTAAAGCCGAAATTCGGTTGTTGTTTTCAATTAAATATTGAACATAAAATAATTTCTGGATAGGTTCATAAGATTTTGTTAATCTGGTCCAAAAATAATTTTGAGCTAACATTGTTTAGGGACAAGAAATCATTTCAGAAAACATGAAACAAATCAAAAATATTAAATAATTGCTCAAAAATAATTTGAACTGGAGATTTCTGTTACAGATCGAAATCTTATATTTCATCGTCTCGTATTTATGAAAGTTGATAATAATTTTAACAAACATTTTGGACTTATCCTATAATATGGATTTCCAGTAAGAAAAACAAACATCAGAGCACATCGACTGCACATCACTGTCGACGAAGCCTTTCTCTCAATACTAGAACTCATCAGGCCGGCTGGAAATGCAACATGCGAAGCCTCGTTATAACTTCCTGCCATTATTGAACTAAACGTGTCGTACTAACGTTTTACAGAATGGTGGATTGATTATACCTTTATTTGTTTCGCTGTTGATTAAAGAACCAATTTAACCAAACATGCTCGTTGTGCGGGTGTTATAATGTTATGATAAATCTCACTTTTCATTGGTGTTCACAAATTTTCCTGAAGGGTTTGTTTTTGTTTGTTTGTTTTTTAATTATGCACAAAGCTACACAAGGGCCATCTGTGCTCTGCCCACCACGGGTATCAAAACCCGG
>NW_013668421.1:70365-71342 GCF_000517525.1 Limulus polyphemus | reverse complement strand
CTGTGCCACTGGGGGGGGGGCATTTTGAAGGGTGTGTAATGTAATCCCTTTAAGGTCACAATTTATCTTGAATGACATGTAATGTAATCGTAGCTCTGCAAAGTTTTTATATCATAATAGAATGACATAATTTCTTTTAATTCCAATTATTTTTTAATCTGGAATTTCAGATAAATGGATACTGACTTTTTTGTCAATGATCGATACTGACTTTTTTGCCAATGATCTTGGTAGTACTCCTATAAAAAATCTTGTTTTGATCATTGACAAAAAAGTCAGTATCAGAGTTTGCATTCAAGTGATATCTCATTAAAAAAACAGAAAAGATGAGTTTGTGACACCAACTTCAGGTCAAAGAGGTCCACAAAAACAAAATGGCGGACATCTACGTATTGTCTAGACTGGTGACTTTTGATGAAAAGATGAGTTTGTGACACCAACTTCAGGTCAAAGAGGTCCACAAAAACAAAATGGCGGACATCTACGTATTGTCTAGACTGGTGACTTTTGATGAAAAGATGAGTTTGTGACACCAACTTCAGGTCAAAGAGGTCCACAAAAACAAAATGGCGGACATCTACGTATTGTCTAGACTGGTGACTTTTGTGTAGGAAACATATTTTTCCACATCCGAGTAAGATGATTATAAAAACCCTTTATATAATATATATATATATATATATTACCACCCTAGTTGTAAGAAAATATTATGTAGATTATGATTTTATGGAAATATTTCCACTTCTTACAGTATTTTTTTTTGTCAAAGTAGAATCTACTATCATAAAACAATTTTTTTTTTACAGAAAACGTTTTAATGCAGTATTTCATAAAATATCAGAATATTGAGGGGAGGTTGAAATGCGGCGGTCTGGTATTTTATTATTCTAATCAAACTTTTACTTATATATATGGCACAGCGGTATGTCTGCGGACTTGCAACGCTAGAAACCGGGTTTCGATACCCGTGGTGGGCA